>NC_046969.1:4171935-4471935 GCF_009769545.1 Cyclopterus lumpus | reverse complement strand
TCCACTGTCACTCACACTCTGTCCGAGGGAAGACTGGAAGTGTAACGGATGTTAATAAATGATTCAAATGTCAAACTAACACGATATTCTTTTATTCTCCAACTGAGCCAGTGTGAACAAACTCAATATTACATTTGATTTAAAAATATATATGTAGAACCAATCAGTGTGTCACAAAGCAAAATAATGTACTGTATGTTCTGATTATAATTATGATGTAACTAAATGTCAATGAATGTCCATAATAACTTGTAAAACCACTATTTTGGCTTTATTCACTCCTCTCCTTTATATCTGAATCCTAAGTATAGTTTTGAATTTAGACATAATTGAAGTTGTGTGTTTAGAAATGCTGAATGTTTTTAATAGGTTCTCCCAAGTGAGTGTGGTCGTGTTTCCCCCACATTGGAAGTGTTGTGAACATCCTTATTTAGCATGTAAATGAGTTGGCTAGAGATTAAGAGCCAGTTGCTAAAACAGATTTGATGATAAAGCATTGGACCAAAGAAAACTCATTACACTACTGCAATATTATCGGAAAATACAGCTTATTGAGCTTTGAAATTGTATTTTTGTTTACGTCTAATATGTGTTTACTTTACAAGATCCTGCGTGGAGTCGCTCCCCTATCCCTTAAACAATTTATTCTCAACAGTTCATGATGAAATTAAACTATCAATAGGAGACTGTAAATTTAAAACATTACAGTTTTTCAGTTTTTTTCAGTTACAACAACAAAACAAATTAGAGAATTTATTAATTTTCAGTTCATGATGAAATTAAACTATCAATAGGAGACTGTAAATTTAAAACATTACAGTTTTTCAGTTTTTTTCAGTTACAACAACAAAACAAATTAGAGAATTTATTAATTCCACTGCCTGCTGGTCTGTGAGCATGATTTGCCCAAACATTTTATAATTGACATGTAATATTTTGTAATATGTTGTAATATTTAAACAAATCATCCCTCAACAGGGAAATGAAAGCCTCTTGTTAGCGAGTGACCGGTCTCTTGACAAAGCTCAAGACGAAGACCATGGACTGGGGCGAGTGTGGCTCAGTGGTGTGCAGGGTCGTCCTTCAATCAGAGGATCGACGGTTTGATCCCCGGCTCCGCTGGCCCATGTCCATGTGTCCTTGGGCAAGACACTTAACCCCAAAATTGTTGCCGTAGACATGAATGTTAGTTAATACTGATGTGCAGGTGGAAACTTAGCCCCTCCCATCAAGGTGTGAATGGGTGTAAATGGGGGAATCGTCATTTTGTGTTAAAGCGCTATACAAGTACATGTCGGTTACCATTACCATCACTATGCCATTCCAGCGTTTTCCATTGTGGGATAAAGTGGGTGAGATAGATTGATAGATCCTATGCATACTGGAGATTTTTTCCAAATCAGTATGGCATCCAGGTTTTTTACTGTAGCATACTGGAGATTTGCTTTGCTTCCATACTTCATATTCCATGATACATCTTTGCCAAATCAGTACGTACTGCTAGTATAGTATGCTCAGCAGGCTGAATGAAGTTAGAGCAGTTTAAGACCAAAGGCAGCAATTTGAAATAAAGATATAAAGTTGTCTAAAAAAACTATACACTGAACACCAGTAGAAGATTGTAAGTAAAAGTCCTCAGTAAAAGTACAGAAGCATTATCAACCAAATATACTTTAAGTATCAAAAGTAAAATAGAATAGTTTGGGTCGCTGAATGTAAAAATTTTTCTCATTTTCTAGCTGACAGTAAAAAGATGTAGCTCACTTTCAACACATTTAGCTCATTTTCCCTGGAGAGGTGAGCCGGCTGCAGTTCTACTGGTACAACAACATTAATGGTTAGTTAAGTAACATTAGTTAGAATTTGAACTTCTTAATGCATTCTGGAGGGAGTTACTGTAAGCTTACGATTGTTAGCTCACAGAAATAAGCTAAATGAACACAACCTCTTTATAGGGAATTAAGAACCCAGAAGAACCCAATACATTTTGGAGCAGATTCAAATCACGTTGTGGATACACACATTATTTTTCACTTATGAAAATGGCCTTGGCGGAGGTCTGAGCTCTCCGAGTATTTTTGTCATTACACAATCCATTAAGCGGGGAAAGAGCCGGAGCTGGTGCAGGAGGTGGAGCGGTACCAGCTAGATATAGTTGGGCTCACCTCCACGCACAGCATGGGCTCTGGAACCAAGCTCCTGGAGAAGGGTTGGACTTTGTCCTTTTCTGGAGTTGCCCAGGGTGAGAGGCGCCGGGCGGGAGTGGGGATACTCACGAGCCCCCGGCTGAGCGCCGCTGTGTTGGAGTTTTCCCCGGGGAACGAGAGGGTCGCCTCCCTGCGCCTACGGGTTGCGGGGAGTAAGGCTCTGACTGTTGTTTGTGCTTATGCACCGAACAGCATTTCGGAGTATCCGGCCTTCTTGGAGTCGGTGGGAGGGGTCCTGGAAAGGGCGCCGCCTGCCGACTCCATAGTTCTCCTGGGAGACTTCAACGCTCACATGGGCAATGACAGAGAAACCTGGCGGGGCGTGATTGGGAGGAACGGCTTGCCCGATCTGAACCCGAATGGTGTTTTGTTGTTGGACTTCTGTGCTAGCCACAGTTTGTCCATAACGAACACCATGTTCGAACATATGGTGGCTCATAAGTGTACCTGGTACCAGAACACCTTAGGCCGGAGATCAATGATCGACTTTGTAATCGTATCATCTGATCTGCGGCCGTATGTCTTGGACACTCGGGTGAAGAGAGGAGCAGAGCTGTCAACTGATCACCACCTGGTGGTGAGTTGGATCAGATGGCGGGGGACTCGGCTAGAGAGACCTGGCAAGCCCAAACGTGTAGTGAGGGTGAACTGGGAACGTCTGGCAGAGGATCCTGTCCGGGAGGTCTTCAACTCCCACCTCCGGAAGAACTTCTCACAAATCCCGAGGGAGGCTGGGGACATGGAATCCGAGTGGACCTTGTTCAAAGCCTCTATTGTGGACGCGGCTGCTCGGGGCTGTGGCCGGAAGGTCATCGGTGCCTGTCGTGGCGGCAACCCTAGAACCCGGTGGTGGACACCGGGGGTGAGGGTAGCCGTCAAACTGAAGAAGGAGGCCTTTCGGGCCTGGCTGGCCCAGGGGTCTCCTGAAGCAGCTGACGGGTACCGGCGGGCCAAAAGGGCTGCAGCGACGATGGTCGCGGAGGCTAAAACTCGGGCATGGGAGGAGTTCGGGGAGGCCATGGAGAAGGACTTTCGGTTGGCCTCAAGGAAGTTCTGGCAAACCATCCGACGGCTCAGGAAGGGAAAGCAGGGTCTACCCCAGGCTGTTCTCAGCAGGGGGGGGGAACTGCTGACCCGGACTGGGGACATCGTCGGGCGGTGGAAAGAGCACTTTGAGGAACTCCTAAACCCGGCCAACATGTCCCCCGGAGAGGGGGCAGCGCCGGAAGACTTTGGGGTGGATTCACCCATATCCCTGGCAGAGGTCGCTAAGGTAGTCAAAAAGCTCCTTGGTGGCAAGGCGCCAGGGGTGGATGAGATCCGCCCTGAGATGCTGAAAGCGCTGGACATTGTTGGGCTGTCTTGGTTGACACGCCTTTTCAGTGTCGCATGGGGGTCGGGAACAGTGCCCATGGACTGGCAGACCGGGGTGGTGGTTCCCATCTTCAAGAAGGGGGACCGGAGAGTGTGCTCGAACTATCGTGGTATCACACTGCTCAGCCTCCCGGGAAAAGCTTATGCCAGGGTGCTGGAGAGGAGGCTCCGACCGCTTGTCGAACCTCAGATTCAGGACGAACAGTGCGGATTCCGTCCCGGTCGTGGAACAGTGGACCAGCTCTTTACCCTCGCAAGATTACTGGAGGGGTCCTGGGAGTTTGCCCAACCAGTTTACATGTGCTTTGTAGACCTGGAGAAGGCTTTCGACCGGGTCCCTCGGGGGTTTTTGTGGGGGGTGCTGCGGGAGTATGGTGTGCCGGACCCGTTGGCACGGGCCATCCGGTCTCTGTATGCCTGCAGTAGGAGCTGTGTTCGTCTCCTCGGTAGTAAGTCAGACACGTTCCCGGTGGGTGTTGGCCTCCGCCAGGGCTGCCCTTTATCACCGGTCCTGTTCGTGACCTTCATGGACAGGATATCTAGGCGCAGCCAGGGGGCGGAGAGGATCCGGTTCGGGAGTCTCGGGATCGCCTCTCTGCTGTTTGCGGATGATGTGGTCCTGTTTGCCTCCTCGGACCGTGACCTCCAGCATTCACTGGGGCGTTTTGCAGCCGAGTGCGAAGCGGCAGGGATGAGAGTTAGCACCTCCAAATCTGAGGCCATGGTGCTCTGCCGGAAACCGGCGGATTGCTCCCTCCAGGTGGGGGCAAACTGCCTACCCCAAGCGAAGGAGTTCAAGTATCTCGGGGTCTTGTTCACGAGTGAGGGTAAGGTGGAGCGGGAGATCGATAGGCGGATCGGTGCGGCTGCAGCAGTAAAACAGGCGCTGTACCGGTCCGTCTTAGTGAAGAGGGAGCTGAGCCGGAAGGCAAAGCTCTCCATTTACTGGTCGGTCTACGTTCCAACCCTCACCTATGGTCACGAACTCTGGGTCGTGACCGAAAGAACGAGATCTCGGATACAAGCGGCCGAAATGAGCTTCCTCCGTAGGGTGGCCGGGCTCAGCCTTAGAGATAGGGTAAGGAGCTCGGACATCAGGGGGGAGCTTGGAGTCGAGTCGCTGCTCCTTCGTGTCGAAAGGAGTCAGCTGAGGTGGTTCGGGCATCTAGTTAGGATGCCTCCTGGACGCCTCCCATTAGAGGTTTTCCGGGCACGTCCAACTGGTAGGAGGCCCCGGGGAAGACCGAGGACACGCTGGAGGGATTATATCTCCCGGCTGGCCTTGGAACGCCTCGGGATCCCACAGAATGAGCTGGAAAGTGCTGCGGGTGAGAGGGAAGCCTGGGTCGGCCTGCTGAACCTGCTGCCACCGCGACCCGACCCCGGATAAGCGGGTGATAATGGATGGATGGATGGATGGACAATCCATTAAAGTTTAGGAGAGCTGTAAGGCGTCTGTGTCACATCTGAAATTTGTCAAAATGTTTGTTAACATTTTTCTGCACAACACAACTTAAATGTCTTTTAATCACAGGTCGCTGATACACTATAACAGTAGAAACAACTGCAGCATCATTCACCCATTCACACCCTGAGGCCAGGCGGTACCATGCAAGGTGCCACCTGCCCAGCAGGCACGCAATGTGTTGAAATTGTGTCAGTATTAGGGAAACAATTATGTGTTGGGAACACAGGAACAATGTAGCAAGGTTTAGGCAACCAATCAAACATAATGTCCCAATTGTCACATCACAATAACTAAACAACACCAACACACAAACACCATTGTTACTCTTGCTGTTGGAAGTCTTGATGAAGCTTTGTTCAGTTGACCTATCCCCCTCCTCTTCCGTACCGCTTTCACACTGTTTAATACTACGTCATTAGCTCCGACCGTTGGATGCGTTTCATTAGTCCACCAATATTTTCCTAATTGACTTTCCATTGGCATTGTTTCAATGGGAATGACCATAAACTGTATAAAACATGGATGAAGTCTTAGCCGTAGGTTCCTGAAAAAGCCAAAGGGAAGTTCAAAGTGGAGCTGATTTGGGCAAAATGACACCTGGTGCTTTAAACATGCCCACCTAACTGAAACTACCTAGCTAGCTAAGACTATCAAACTATTACTCTGTGTTGCTAGCCAGCTAATGTTCATTATGTGGTCTTGTTGCTGGTTGGTAACGGTGCTTACATTTAAAAAAATAAAATACGAACGTTCAAATTTCACTCACCAAAAAGAAACTGGAGCGAGGACATCTTCAATCAATCGGTCACATGAAGTTGTACAAGGTAACGTCACAGCTCCAGGGAAATGCAATCCAGGCATCTCCTTCAATTTGTGCATTAACGTTAACGTTATTCACCATAAAACACACCACCTCATTTCTCCCGTAGTCGTAGTATGATTTAAACGGATGAATAATATAAAGATTAAGGAGTAGTGGCATGCTCAGTTGTCATGAACATAAGTTTTAGCTAGAGACCAAAACAGTTTTTTGTCCATGTTGTGGCCATTTCACGTCTTTCTGTGTTCTTTATATAGTTTTATTATATCTCGTTCTTTGATTTAATCTATGGTTGGCGTCCTCACACATTTACACCTAAGGGACTGGTGATGTCAGCGATAACTTACTTATTCTGATAATATAACAGACAAAATAAATATTTTTGGTGCTGAGTCTCCTCACTATAATGACAGACATACACGTAGCTTTTGAATTTTTTATTTCCTTGCTTGTAATTCATGTGCTGTATTCATTTAAAAAAAGAAAAAAGATATCGATAAAATGTTCAGATGTTCACAGACAATTATGGCATGTATGCAATAACTGTTATTTCATGTATGCATGTTATTGTATGTATGCAATAACTGCTATTTCATGTATGCATGCTATTGTATGTATGCAATAACTGAGGATGCTATTTGTGACCTGGAGTCACATTGCCGCTGCAGAAAGATTGATTGTCATGTCTATCCATTCCAAGAGAGGCCGAGCTGCTCGGCTTTGACAGCGTGTGACACACAGCAGGTGGCACCAACATGTTCCTTGTGTGAAGGAATGGATTCACATGAAAGCTGGGAAACCTTCATCAAGGAATAAGTATCGTTCAGGCCGAATACCTTTAAACAGAGTTAAGGACGGAATCGGAAGACAGGAACCCTGTTATTCATGCATGCTTGGTGGGATCGAACCACCTGAAATATGACGTGTCATTGCCTACTGGCCGCAAACTGGATGCTCGGAGGAAACTAATCCAGACATGGAGCCTTCTCTCTTCACCAGGTCAGCACGCACTCGTTGAGGAAATTATATGAGTAACTTCATTCTGACATCTAATGTTGTAGCCTAAATGACTGCTGTTTGTGAAACCCGACCCATCTCAGCATGCAGAACAATATCAACTGTGCTAAATCAGGTCAACTGGCTCATACAATATACTGTAGTAGCACACATTCCATCAATCATTTCCACTTTTATGTTTTAATTTCATATGAACTTATCCGGGTTCAGATTCCACAGTTAAATCACACCAAAAGCCTCCATCCAGTTCACCACCAGCAGATCCAGGGTATGTTCTCACAGATGTAAATGATGTCCAGAGGGCCGTTTCAAACTATTATCTGTATTCACTCATATTTCTGCAATTTGATAAAAATCGTGTTGATAGTTATTTACTGTTTGCACGATGTGCCTTATCTGTTAAATAAAAGCTTTATTGATAATAAATGTGTATGGCACAAAAAAACGGGGTACTGAAATTAAAGGAGAAGTATCTTTCTAATCTATATTTACAATGTGTCGCAAACTGTTTGGGGGTAAATACTTCAATGTGAATGTAAACCGTGACCGTGAGTGTGTCATTCAATAGCCGGTTGTTGTGTCGTGACGCTGTCCCCGTACAGATGAAGCCCGTGCCATTGGCTGGACTATAGGGTGTCCCCCCACTGAGCAGCCTGGACGGACTGGAGCTCGAGCCCGCTCCGTTAAGAGAGACTGCGGGGACGGTCGCGACCACCGGGATGTCTTCACGTAACGCTCGTTTCAGTGTTGACCGGTGCTTGTCGGTAGCTCGGTGGCCAACGCGGCGGCAGAAGGCTCTGACGGCTTCGAGGTCAACTTGAAGATTAACCGTATCCGTCCGGTAAGAGTCCGTGAAAGGCTTCTCGCTAGCGCAGGCGGCTAGTCGTACCTCTCGGCTGCTCGGTAATGACGTTATTACATTTACCCCATTTACCCCTGTCATGTCGTCATATTCACATGTGTGTGTTTCTGTCATCACCCACCGCGAGCCGGCCGTAGGTTATTACCGGAGCTCACGCTCTGACAACACCGTCTTTACCGCTAACGTAGCCGCTAGCGGCAAAAACGTAGCCGCAAAGACGTCACCTTTTGGGGTTCCCGTCGTTACTGTCGCTGTTTCTCTGTAATGGAAACCCCGTTATGTGTGTGCGTGTGCGTATGCGTGTGTGTGTGTGTGTGCGTGTGTGTGTGTGTGTGTGTGTGTGTGTGTGTGTGTGTGTGTCTATAATTAGACTTGTAGTGTCTCATGTCACATCTCAGTAGAGTATTATAATAATAATAATAATAATAATAATAATAATAATACAGTTGGTAGAACACTGTGATGGTAAACAATGGTTAACTGGTGAAACAGTTTGGTAAACATTTTAAATCAACTAATGAATAGAAATGATAATACGATTGTTAATAAATCACTATTATGTATAATATATATATATAAAACAATGAATTATAAATGAACGTGGCATAACATAATTGTACACAAAGCTACTACTCCCCCTACCACATATCTAAATATACATAATCATATTTTACCTAGAGGACATCACCTTCGGCCCCTAACGTTTCTCTTTCACCGTGGACACTTCCAGACTGATAAATTATGGATGGAGGATCTCCATTGATTAATAGACATAGTAGGTTGGGCTATCCAACCCTTCTTACATCAAATAAGAGAAGAACATTGTTCAGCAATACAATGTCTGATGTTAACCAGCCTGTTGGGCCTTAAGGCACCTTTCAGTTCAGTTCATAGTGGGGCACACAGTTACTAGAAACCAAGGGACCCATCCTGACCAAGCCTCCCATCAACCTCCCAGGGTGGATCGCTACAAACTAAGTATTCTCTGCAGGAAAACAAGATGAATTTGACTCTTCTGCTGACTGGGACAGAGGCATTCGGCATCCGTGGGGTATTGTATTAAGTAACGACACGCTGTGTATGAGCACAGGACTAACCCGATTATTTCCTCCTCAAACAGGCCCTGGAGTGGGACGTGCCATGCACGCTGGCTGGAGATGAGAATGAAACCCAGTCGCCAATTCTTCCTGGGCCTGTGCTCCATGCTGACCCTGGGATTCCTCTACTATTCAGGGAGGATCAGCTTACGAGGCTTGGGCTACGATTCCTGTGAGTATTGCTCTGATAAGATCATGTACAGTATGACCTTAATTCATTTATTTCATGATCAGTGGCAACTGCACCTGAAGTGATCTTATTTCTTCCCCGCAAGTCATTTGTGATAAACATGACAGTCACATTTAAGCAGAGGACGTTTACATATTTAAAGTAACGTTCCCAAAGAAGAAGGGAAAAGGGAGAATAGAACAAATCTAAATACCACAGAAGGGCCGGGCAATATCCCTTCAAATCAATATCACGATTTACATCAGTAACGAAAAATCAACATTAAATACACTTGTGAACAAGATTCTGAGCAAAACATCATGGATCATGGCTATAGTCTGTCATCGTGATGTCACCCATTGTTTTGTGGAAGCCTTTTTTGGCCGTCGCCATCTTGGATTTTTGCAACCAGTTAACAGACATGTCCATATTTAGACTGCGGACAAGTGGTGTAGAGATGCCCTTCATGTCTCTGCTAGCGGTAGAAACCTGTCAATCACCTTGTAGCCCCGCCCTAAAGCGTCCCCTGCTTTATGGTCTGTTTGACTCTAAATGGACCATAATATACTAAATGAACATCATGCTGTATTGAAGAAGACTTGAAACTAGAGAGTGAGACCATAAACTCATGTTTACAATGTTTACTGAGGGAATAAATCAAGAGAGAAGTAGACTCATTTTCTCATAGACTTTTTCCAACCAGAGGAGTCGCCCCCTGGTGGTCAGTATAAATAATGCAGCTATAACGCATGAAGCATATACTTCTTTACAACCAGAGGAGTCGCCCTCTGGTGGTCAGTAGAGAGAATGCAGCTTACTCTTCGCTTACTTTTTAGCTTCTCACTTAAAATCACATGCCAGGATGGTGTGGGCGTATCTAACAGATTCAAATAAAATCAAGGAGAAATAATACATACACCAAAAAAGCCATGTGACCTCGGTTGCTATGGCAATACACAAACATGGCACACATTGCAATGGAAACGCAGGAATCTGCTGTGTGTTCAAGCCGGTTGAACCCTAACAACCCAAACTGAAAACCCTACATAGCAGCGGCACCACCCAACGAGAGAGCGAATGAAAGAGTCTTACCTGAGGAATCAGACATGCATCAGGCACCACAACCCCAATGGAGAACAACACATTTTGGATTTCACTCTCTATGTTTTTAAGGCGGAGAAAGTACAATTCCATTCATAAATCTATTTTTACATGAAAAAAGATTTGACATCTATTGGTATTCGCATTGTAATAACAAACAGATCTGGCTCCCCATACCTTCGCCCTATTGACTTGGCCTCCTTTCCACATGTGTTGGGAAAGTTCGCCAAATAAATTAAACCAATGAGGTGTAGTTGAGTGTAGGGCTGCAACAACGAATCGATAAAATCGATTAAAATCGATTATTAAAATAGTTGGCAACGAATTGCATTATCGATTCGTTGTGTCGTACGATTATTACGCCACCCAATAAGACGCGGAGATGTTTGAGTATTAAAAAAAAAAAAAAAAAGTTGAGTTGAGTGCGAAGTGGAGCGGAGCAAAAAAAAAGAAGCCGGTAGAGCAAAGACCATCGGAGAGACCCGTAACGTTGTGCGAGAACTAACGGTCATTTCCTCCGGTGGTGGACCACTGTTTTTACGGTAACAAGCCACGCCCCCCCCCCCCCTTCCTGCCCGCCTGCATGCTGCTGCTCCGGCAGCGCTGGAAGCGGAAGTTATCGAGACGGAGTCGGTGAAATTCCGCGAGCTGTGTGAGCCTACGGGTGATGTTATGAACCCAAACACCAGGGCGTTAGATGTTCCGACGTTTATGGGATGTCCACAACAAGTATAAAGCAGAACTAGTGGTTATTTATTCCGTGGTGAACGGCGGAAATAACTGTTTTTACCGAGACAAGCCACGCCCCCTTTTCCTGCGTCTTATTTATGTACAATTTCTTTTTTCTTTTAAAAATTAGCAGGTGCGGCCTATAAATAGGTGTGCTCTATAGTCCTGAATGTACGGTACCTGTTACCTGTGCATTTTCTGGCAGTTCTGTTGAATAAAGGGTTGGAAATTAATGTTTTTTCGATTAATCGAACAAATAATCGACAGATTAATCAATTATTAAAATAATTGTTAGTTGCAGCCCTAGTTGAGTGCAAGTGGACAATATAACCCCCCGACAGGAAGTCTGCACCACTGCTGACCACAAGCATGAGGGGATGGAGGAAATGCCTCTTTGTTCATTGTGTACATATACCTATACCCACACTCTGACTTGACACCCACCAACAAAGACAGACAGCCCCTCACTTACAGCCCACTACACTCTGTGTGGGTACTGAACGTTGGCATGATTACTTTTGGAGTTAATAGATGTGCCACTACAGAAACTGCTTCACTTCCTTCTGATTAATTCACTTCAATGTCAAACAAATAACTGATATTCTAAATAATATTGTCTTCACTTCTCTTTGTCTAGTGTATGACCAACAAGGGTTCCTTCGGAAGCTGGATGGTGTTAGTTTGTAAGTATACATTTGACTATTTATATACTGTATTTATACCTTGTGTGCTTGTTTTCAGGCGCTGTATCAATGGTGGCATGAGGTGCATGGGCCAGCACCTGTTTCATTTGTGTATGCATAATTTGCGTCCACAGGCCGTTGGAGCTGATGTACAAGTATGGCAATCTAAGCGAGGGAGCCTGTAAGCCTGGGTTTGCAGCTGCCAAGATGACCGCCATTTATCCAAAGTAAGAATATGCACACGATTGAAGTGAGCTTTCTAGACATCAAACAAGCTGTTAGATGCGATATACAGTGTGACCCGGGAGGTACCGCTTGTGCAATCACTGGTCCATCCCAAACCTGATTCTGATTCTGATTCTGATTCTGATTCTGATGCTGGTGGCCTCGCTGGTGGCCACGCTGGTGCTTGGGTTGTCCTCGAACAGGATCACGACTGTTTGGTGACTTATTCATTATTTACAAATGCAAGGTTACAAAACTGTTTGGTGTTATTACTGCTGGGCTTGTTGTTGCAGAAGTTTAATTTTTATAAAAACGTCTCCTGGCGTGAGTAGTAGCGCTCTGTGTTTCAGGCAGGGTACTTCCACGATATCATCCTGCAGGCCCCCGTTGTTATGAGGCACCAGCTATTGTAATGTCTGTCGGAGGGTTTTTGTGATGTAAAAAATACTCCTGCCATCAAAGTGGCTTAAATTAACCAAGACACCGTTGGCTGTAAAATGAGAATGTTTGTGACCCGTGCGCCATGTTGAAAACAGTCGAAGCAAAACAAGCCCCGCCCACCGAGCTGGGCAAATATTCTCAATTTACAGTAAAATATCCATCCAATCCATCCATTTTCAATACCGCTTATCCTCATTAGGGTCGCGGGGGCGCTGGAGCCTATCCCAGCTGACATAGGGCGAAGGCAGGGGACACCCTCAACAGGCCGCCAGTCCATCGAGGGCACATGTAGGGACATACAACCATTCACTCTCACATTCACACCTATGGGCAATTTAGAGATCAATTAACCTGCAGCATGTCTTTGGACTGTGGGAGGAAGCCGGAGAGCCCGGAGAGAACCCACGCTGCCACGGGGAGAACATGCAAACTCCCACAGTAAAATATGTTTCTGACAATATTTTGGTTCATATTTCAACAGCACTGCCTCGTTTGACAGTTGGATCCCAGTTCATTCAGTGATTCAGTGATTGACAGCTGCGTAAAGAGACTCCTCCACTCTAATTGGTTGTTTTTCATCTGGCAGTGGTGGAATCTTGCAAATGCCATTAGGAGCACTACAAGGAGGCAGAGAAATCAGATTGGTTTACAGATGATGTGTCTTGTGTACTTCTGTCAGGATGTAGTGACACCTCTTTTCTTTGTCTTAGGGATATCAAAAGTCCTGAAACTTGGTTACTAGGTCAGAGCCAACATTCTGAAAACGGGACATTACTTCTTTCCCCTACAGTACAGAAGGTACAGTCAGGGCCTGCTAGTGTCCTGTTGTTTGTTTGGGAAGCAGTGAAGTCACTATTGACGTCCATGGGACCCTATTGTGCTCCTAGAAATGCTACATTGTGAACACAAGAAATCTGCATTGAAATTAGCAGGAGTGCTAGTTAACATTAGCTGTTAGCAACTGGTAAGCAGCATCCCAATTGATTTACATTAATTGCGTTCATACTCTATTCAGAAAAAAAGAAAAATATGTTTTCACAGCAATATAAAATCGATAATAGAGATAAAATGATGACTGGTTTAACTTTCTAACAAAAACCCTGCTATTCGAATTCACCTACTGCATGCTTAAACACTGGCCTGCATTAAGTACTCTCCATCAAACAGTCCTGTTTTATAGAAAGATCTCTGAGCCCAGAGTGGTACGGGAGTAAAGGTCCCATTTCTGCCTCTGCATTATTAAAGGCCGACAAACAACCCGATAAAGCTCTTCACCTGCACATGTGTTCAGCACTGTATGTAGAGTGTCTGACTTGACCAATGTGTGGCGCACATCTATTTCTGTCCCAGTTCGTGAGAAAAGCTTCCGGCCGGTTCACTTCCCCACTTACTCGCTGAGCACCAGAGACACGCAACCCTCGAACCCACTGGGGCCTTCAGACAACGGCGGTAGTGAAGAGTCCAGATTGTAACATGTTATAACAACACAGGAGGATTCTCCTCAGGAGAGAGGAGCGCCCAGGGCATCCTTGACCCATTTAATCTGCTGTCTTTGCTCAGCTGATTCCTGTGTGGCTCTTTCTAAAGGAGAGCTGAATACAGAAAACACAAACAAATACAGAATTGTGCTGCAAGTAGCTCACACGACCATGGAAGCTGTTTCCAGGGGACATGCACGCTGCGTTTGACCTTTTACCTTTAGTACATTATGCAGCTGCCCTTACAAAGTACTGTTGCAAGTCGCATGCATTTAATTGGGATGTAACCTTCCTCATAATATGGCACCTTGAACTTTGACCCACTTGCTCAAATCTCAGCTGCGCAACAGATTGTGGGTCAGAATAACATGAAAAGGATGCATACTTGTTTCAGCAGATTCAAAGTCTGGATGTTGTAGAACATTCACCCATCTTAAATGGTATTTAAGATTATTGGAATGACCAGCTAGCCTCTTGCTCATTATTAGCCTGCCATTTCCAATAATCTGATGACGTATACACAGTTAATTGTGATTCAGGCTAACGTTATGTTAACTGTCTATGACAATAATAGTTACTTTAAAATGAAACCTCTTATGAAATCACTTTTCTTTAATTATTTGTCAGTTATTAATTAAGTCACCGGTGCATATCCTCTTATTACAGAAAGGGTTGCTATACATTTAAAAATTTGATTCAAGCCATCAAACTAACTTATTTTGACTTTTGAAACCATTCAACCTGCATACTTGCTAACATCACATTTGACTGTTTGACAATTAATTGTGTGCATTTATTCAGATCATTTGCATTAGCAGGCTAATAATAAGCAAAAGGTTGAAGCCAGGTTAACAGCCGATATCCGCAGTAATATCTAAATCAATTCAATTCAGTTTATTTTTGTATAGCCCAAAATCACAAATTACGAACTCCCCTCAGAGCGTTTTACAATCTGTACACATACGACATCCCTGACCTTTGACCTCAGACCGGATCAGGAAAAACTTTTTTATTTAGTTTGGAGTGAGAAACATTACGGCCGGTTTTACATGAAGCAAATCTATGATTGAGGGGTTGCCTCCACACAGCTCTCAGCGGCTAGCAGCTAATGGTGCTAGCAGCTAAAGGTGCGATCAGTGCACGGTTACATAAACTCAGAGAAACTCAGATTACGCCACACAGAGAGGACAGCGACTCCATTCTCTACTCTATTTATCTTTACATAGATATATTAATGCTCTGAACTTCACACATAGCACTGTTGAACATGGACACGGATAGTTTCAATGTGTTACAATGAAATTTAAGGGGATATGAGAAAAAACATGTACATTAAAATATCTTAAAATGTGACATTGTCATAGTAAGGGTAATTCTGAAGAGAACACATTTTTGTAGGAATGTTATTTGAGCCAAATTTCCCTTTTAATTTTCTCAAACTGTAAAATGTCTTGAAATCTTATGGGGTCATTCTGAACATGAGTCCATTGAAAATGTCTGCAAACCTCTGAAGAAAAGCAAGTATTTATTTAATCTACGCGCATCGTTAATATGTAAATATATAAATCCATCATACTTCTTAGCAGATTGTCTGTTTGATCAAACTGGGACTTCTTTGCTGACGGCTCCATTTGGTATTTTAGAAATGATTGCTCTAATTAAGAATTAAATGAAATGCTCGAGGTTAACAATTTGACGACCATTTAGTGGATTCAGAGGAGTACTAAGCATCTCAGCTAGAACCAGAAGTACTAAGAACCAGCACCCGTATTGAGTGGGAGGCTGGTAGACAGTCGGCCTCTATACCTGTGGAAAACAGTAAGTGGTTTCAGATTACAGAAAATATTGACACACACAACTTGAATTTGAGAAAAACTGGAATGCAACTTTAATTTTAATAACCGCCTATCGTCATAGTCATGTGTTTTAATTATTTTTAAGAACATTTAGTATTTCCATTCTTTTCACTTTGAGCAATTTCAAAGAAATTCAAGATCTTGGTGTTGGTGTACCTCTTAAATGTCTTTTGTGATTTGGAGAAATTAAGTCAGTCCTTCGTGATTCAGGATGAACCCATGGCCTTTATAGCAAGACGTTCATCTGGAGAAATACACCATCAGACAATTATTATTACTTATTGTTTATTTCTTTTACTTTCTCTATTTAATTGTGCTATTGTTGTCATTGTACTGCTGCACTCACCAATATCTTATATCATGTTATCTCATATTATCTTATCTCCTGTTATTTAAATAGTCTTGGTATGGAGACAGAAAGGCAAGCTGCATAATTATTAGCTGATTTCTTCACTGTGTCTAAGTGTTTTCAGGTTTTTTCCAACATTTCTGATTAGCAGCTGTTTCGTGTTACCAAATCAGAGCTCATTTGCAGTTAATTATGTGATATTACACATGAAGGAAAGGAGCTGCCAAAGCTGCAGGGGTTGACTCGGTTAAAGAAACAGTTTTCCTTCTGTCTCAGTTCTTTCACAGCGAAGGTTAGTGCGCATGCTGCCTTTTGGATGCTTAGTTTTTCAAAATTGGACACAGATTATTTTAGCAGTTAAAGCCAAACTTATTGTTTGTATAACCTTTTCAAAGCCAGACGGTTTACTGGTTTTGATAAGGAGTTTTTGTCATTTTTAAGTATTAGGGAGACTTTTTCTCCCTAAAATGTTTGTATTTAGTTTATTTGTGTATTAGTTACTAACCTTTTCCAGTTTTTTGCTGCTATGTTTTATGTCACTTCAATTGTAAATTAAAACCTTTTGTCCCAAGGGATGTAGACGCTCAATGGCATCGTGGCCAATTTATTTTGTGTGTTATAAATTCATGTTTGTTTTGGGACCTCTTGACCAAATGCATTCAAACGTGCACATCGTACATACAGTACATGCATGTCCAGTTGAGCTTCAACTGTGAACGCCTACTCCCCCCAAAGTGGAGACACATGTACAGATTAAATAGAGCATAGCATGTTTAATGCTGTGGAGCAACAAACTAACTGAATACTTAACTGTGTCATCTTTCTTTTCCATGCAAAGTTGAGCACACTGTCATTAGGGATGAACGCAAAGGTGGTAACCAGCTAGTACTATGTTCATGAGTCAATCATCATCCTATTATATTTTAGTATCTCATTCACGTTCTCTTATTACTATTTCTGTGGCGATGAAAATGCCAAGCTTCATAACCGCACTCCACAAACTAATGGGTGACGTCACAGCGACTATGTCATCTTCTTATATACAGTCTATGGTTGTAAATGGTCTCCAACCATCAACATCAGAGTGAAAGTATTCCTCTAAACTCATACTGTCCAGAGGAAGAACACTGTTCATCTGGTGCCACAAAGACACATCCGTCTTTATCCTCATAGCAGTCACACTGTCACCTCCGGTGCTGATGCTGGGTCCTGACCCTGGTGGTCGGAAGCAGGCAATCACGGTCCATTTAAGTCTCAATGGGGAGGTGAATGGGCCAGTTGGTGAGCAGTGAGTTTGTTCTGGGCAAGGGGAATTCAGCGGACTGGATTAGCTGGAAACGCGATGCTCTAAGATCGGGGATCTCGCACACGTCAAGGCTGTACAGATCTTGGACAGATAACACATCGACAAATCCCACTTCATTCTTACATGTTGTTATACATTTTCTTTTGTATCAACAGGTTCACCAAACTGGCACCAATGTTCCTCAACCCAAACTACAAACGATTTTTCAAGATCGGTGATTATTCCCCCCCATTTGGTGTCAAATCACAAGGTATGATTACACTTTATTGTCTTTGCAGTTGCAGGTATTTTACACTCAATGTGAGTTGCGCTGCATTTCTCACAAGTTAAGACTGGATTGTTCTCACCACTAGCTGGGTAAATACGCTAGCACTGAAGGCCTCAGTGTGCCTCAAACTAGTTTGAACAATGTGTCATCCGACCTTGAACTAACAGAATACAGTAGTATCTCCAACGCCCTTCTGAACTCTCTCCAACAATTCACAAGGGAAGGAAACACGGCGTACGAGTGCTACCAACTGCAGCAAGAGATGATATGACTTTTATGACTGATTTCAACCAGCCACCTCTCTCCGACCTGGTCGCACACAACGCCATTTGCTGCTCAATGTGTGTGTTGTGTTGCCAACTGCCACTCATAGAAATACAGAATGTCAGTAGATAAAAAATAGTGGGATGTTTTATTTAGTCCTAACAGTAATCTCATGTTGGTGGGTCTATATATTACATTTATATATTACACTTATATATATTATATATATAACATTTAGATATTACGCTATATATATGTGTTGCATTTACCAGCTAACAGCCAAATGTTTCTTTTTATCATTTAACTAGTTGGGCAGTTGTTTGCTGATATTGTCATACCTTCTTGACTGCAGCCTGTTCAGTAAGGCTTTTGAATTGGATCTCCTAAACAAGCAAAACATCACAACAATTATCACTTGGCACCGAAAAACCATGGATGAGACCAAGGATGAGACCTCTGTGTCCTTAACGCATCACTTGCTGCATCCTCCCAGAACTGTCCACTAGGGATCAGCAAGGACTCACGTTAAAGCCCTGTGTGAACGCGTGTCCTAAGCAGGTTGCAGCACTCTTTAACCGTTGCTGGTCATACAGTTACAACAGTGATTTAAATACAATCTTTTGCATTTGATTGCACCGCTTAAAAGTAGGCGGGCTTAGAATGATGCATGACACAAAATTGGTTGGCACTAGCTTACATAAGCATACGTCATAGTTTGTTATACAGGAAGAAAAGATGATTGGATTTTGATATACATTTTGTTATTTGACGCATTTGGCGTGACAACTGGT
Source organism: Cyclopterus lumpus (assembly GCF_009769545.1). NCBI lineage: Eukaryota > Metazoa > Chordata > Actinopteri > Perciformes > Cyclopteridae > Cyclopterus > Cyclopterus lumpus. The sequence continues at coordinate 4,453,430 of NC_046969.1, read as the reverse complement.
TGACTAAACACATATGGTCCAGCTATGCACTAGGTTTGGACCTATTGGAGTCAGGCCAGCCATTTCCTCGTGCTTCCAGCCTTTATGCTAAGCTAGGCTAACTTTGAGCTGATCCATGCTTTACACAAAGACGTGCGTTTGATATCCATCTTCTCATCTGTCTCTCCACTTAGAGAAAATACGTTTTGAAATGATTTATTGTGATTGAACTTCTTGAGCTTGTGCTGTGCGTCTCCCTCCTATAGAGCAGATGAGTTTATTTTGGAGCTCCTTGCTGGTATACCTCTCATCGGGCAGAGAATGTGTTCTAACGCCGAATGCATTGCTCCCCCCAGGATCTAACGGCGTATGCATTGCTCCCCCCAGGATCTAACGGTGTATACATTGCTCCCTCCAGGATCTAACGGCGTATACATTGCTCCCCCCAGGATCTGTGGCTGCCACCTTGCTCGGCCACCCATCAGTAATGCTTGTATAACATTGTGACATGGCAAAGTGCCGGCCAACCCAGCCGCTGGCTCTCAGCCCCGCCTCATTTATCACAGCTAATGTAGGTGTGCAGGAGATGAGGGCATCCTAGCTGGATGGAGTGTAGAGGGGGAGAACATTTCTCTTTCTTTGTGATCTCACTTGTTTTCTCTCTTTCTGCCCCCTGTCTCTCTCTCTCTCTTCAACCTGCAGAGAAGATCATAGATATTCTCCTGTCCGCTACTAAGAGCTACGGGCTTGGTGAAGAACTCGACAGGTGAGTCAGGGCCCGTTGTCCCGTCATGCTCTGGTCATCACGATATCCCTTTCGGAGGGTCGGTGTGTAACACGCACTTAGAAGCTGATCAGTGTGAGCTTTAATACCAGTCCTTGTGTTCATGAACCCTGGGCGTCTCTTTAGTCCTCCAATGAGTCATCTGACTTTAAAGTCCCATGAAGTTGAAGATAGAGCATCTTCAGCTTCTGTGTTTTTATTCTAAACAAAGCTTTTGGCGGACAGGTGTCCAGCAATCATTATTATATTATTGGTTAAAATTGGTTGGTACGAGCTTAGCTAAGCATGCAACATATGTTGTTTTCAAGAGGGGGAAAAAGATGATTGGATTTTGATTACAAAATACAAAGAAATGTACTTATGGTATCTATTCATTGTTAAATAGGTGCACAATATGACCATTAGTGTTATCAAAGAGTTAAAAAGCAAGTTTTCATTTTTATCTCAACTTAAAGTCAATTATGAAGTAGAAAACCTCACTGTCATAATATTTTAAGTGTCAATAAATACAAAACATACAGCCAGTCAGCTTAAAAATAATCTTTGCAAAATACTAGATTTTATCTGAACTCATCAATGGGTAAAAAAGCCATTGAACAACACAAATAACAAATTCTGTACTTTTTCAACCAAATTTAAACAAAAATCTGAAATAAAAAATGCCTCTCTTCTTAAGCGGTAGCTCAAAACCATGTGTTATGGATTCCAAACAAACTCTCCGTCCACGTGCTCTGAAAGTCCATCATTAATGACCGGATCCCAGATCAGTTGCACAAGTAACAGCGTTGTTTGACTCCACTTAGTTTTTTGTCTTTATATGGACCTCATCAGTCTGGCAGACGCTGCCTGCAGACACCATTTCATCAGCCAGCGGAGACAATTAGGAATGTGTTTATTTTTCCACCCAGAATTAAGCAGCGCAGACTAGACACTGCACACATGTCTTGCCCCGTCTACAACACAATATTATGATCATAGTATGAACCAAAGTGTGTCACATTGTTAACTGTTAGAGAGAGAGAGGCATTTACTTGAGTATAAATCCTGACTAAAGAAATGTGGCATTTATAGTCTTCAGAATCTCAGTGGCTGCCTTGAAGAATGAATGAATGTTTAAGAAAGTGCTTCCTTTTGCCCTTAATTTTAGATTTAGTTCATTTCCTGGCAAAAAGGACATCGGCAACACAAAAGAAAAGTTGTCATGTTTATACTGAAATGATCCAACAACACTTTCAAGGCGCTGAATATCAAGTTAACTAATCACATAAAAGAGCAAGGTCGTCCTCAGTAAGCGAGTTTAAGAAGGTCCCAGTGAGGGATTCCATGTTCCCTCCTCCACTGGTTCAAAGTCAGGAAGGTAAACACACACCTGTTGTTGTTGCATTGTAAAAAGAAAAGGTGTATTGGGGTAATGGACTGGAGTAAAGTAGCATCCTCTCTGTGTTACAGCGCGAACTGTAAGACGTGCATCGTCGTAGGGAACGGAGGAATCCTGGCCAACAGGTCCCTGGGACCGAGGATCGATGAGTTCGATGTGGTGGTCAGGTACGTTAGGAGGCAGACTTTAACGACTTTAGTTTGGATAATTCATAGCTTATTCCTTTATTGTTTCCCACTAAAAGCTTTAGGGCAAGGTATCTATCATTTTGTATTTGATATTCATTTAGCATTTAGTACTTTTTGTTAATTTATTTGCCCGTTACATAACATAATCATGACTCATCTCTTTGGTATCCAAAGATAGAGGGTGACATGTGTTGGATGATGGACCATGTACAGTGTCAATTCTATACTATAATATAATAATAATAATACATATATTATGTGACTTGACCACTGCCACCGTTTAATAATTTTGGGCAGGACATTTCATGATTGATTTTGCAGCTGTGTGTTGCAGGTTGAACGAGGCTCCGGTGAGAGGCTTCGAGAGGGATGTCGGCTCCAAGACCACCATGAGGATCACCTACCCAGAGGGGGCCATCCAAAAGACCGAGCGCTATGAGGCTCAGTCCCTGTTCGTCCTCTCCGCCTTTAAAGCTCTGGACTTCAAGTGGCTGCGACACATGGTCTTCAACCAGAGGCTGGTAAGGCAGCTGAAAGCTGTTTATTTCACCACGGCAACAGCCAATGCAGCTGTAGCCAGACAGTCAGTGAAGGGGTGGGGTGGACAGAGGTGTTTATGCACATTTCGGATTTGGACGAGTTAAAACACCAAGAATTTACAAATATCACAACAAGTCAGAAACGGAAGCATGGAAGATGATTTTTTGCCACTCTGCATTGATCGAATGTGAAATTATGTAATTACGAGATTTTTAGCATTGAGCATTGGCATTAATTATTTTGCATAGGCATACTAACATACTCTAATCACAGTAAGTGACTCAGTCCCGCCGACGTACACAAGAGGAGAAGCAGACATGCTGTGCTGCTGCCAGAAGAGCAGGGAATAAATGTCATAATATACAGATTTGTTTGTCATTCGAATAACTTGCTAGATTTGTTGCTTTTTAGAAATAAATTGGCTAAAATGGTCTGAAAAGTCCAAGCAAGAGATTAGCCTTTTGGGTGCCTGCATGTGAGGGAGCTCATATTTCATATTTACAGTTTAAAAAGACATGCCCCTGGGTAATCCCGTAGCATCTGATCAGGTTAATTCAAGCCTGCAGCAGACTTGAGCCTCGTCAACGGGGGTATTTTTAAATAAATATCTTTCTCTATGCTTTGGCCTCTCGCCCACATGCAAACTGAGTTTTAGGTCACTGAAATGGATATTTATGAAAACGCCTTCAAAGGTGTAGATCAGTAAAACAACTGGTTACTTGGGCTCTCATCCCTTTATATTGTAAAATGACAATGAGCAGCACATTTGAGTCAATTTGTATCAAAGATTAAGTAATTAGCTGTTGCTTTACTATTGTTTAGTACAGTGGTCACCAACCTTTTTAAGCCCAATATCCCTGACCTCTGCCTTGGTGACAGGCAAGATCTACCTATTGAGGCATTGAGAGAAATACACTGTCCAGACTTACAACTTGAGGCTTTTTATTTGGCCTCATTGTGATTGAATGAAATCAAACACTTTGGTCCAGCTTTCAAATGACTTTTTAAATGACTTAATTTCAGTGTAAGAGTAAGTAAGTAAAAACACATTTGCAATGAGCAGGCTGGATGAACTACCAATATTAATGTTGTATTTATCAACTGAAGCTACAACACAACACTGACAAAAATTATCAGTCAGTTACTAATGTAAGTTCAGTTCAGCTCTGTGTCCAATCACAATGCCATCAGAAGTCATGTGACTCCAGTCTGTGAGCTGTCTGTGACTGAACAGTGCCTTGTAGTTGTAGTTGGGCTCATAAGCACAGACAGACAGTCTGAGGCAGTCTGTGAGCCGGCTCCTGGATTTTGATTTGGTGATTTTCTGAACTCCACTTACGCAGTTTTCGGGACAAATTTGGCCTTCATGAAAGTTTTCCTTAGAAGACAATAACAATAAAGTGCAACCTGTGAAAAACTAAACAAAACAAGTTCAAATATTTGGAAATAAAGAGTTTTACTGAATTTTACACTGAATCTAAAAACAATATTGTGCAACCTGTGCAAACTAAAATTAGTACAGATATCTGTGAGCCATCATGTTTTATCAGCATTAGTGGCTGCAATGAGCTGCTTTCCACTACAACTCTTTTTAAAACGGGGTTGGAGGCTTGATACGACCACTCTCAATTCATGCGCAATGTTGAGCTTTTGTTTTGAAGGGCAACAGCAAAATAGCCAATCTCACGGATGTAGGACCTGGCGAGTAGCCAAGAATCTTGGCCGCCGCGCATGCACAGGCGTAACCTGTTAACGGCGTAACGTAAACATTTCCGTAAAGGTACAGGCATGTATTTATTGTAATATTATAATGAATTTATTAATGACTTAGTTTTATGTCTGTGTGCTCTGTATTTTTGTAATATGTGAAGTTCTCAATGAAGGTCTTTCTGCATGTCCCCCTGCGCCCCACCTGTAGCACCCCTCATTGGGGGAGCGCAGCTGAGAACACTTCCGCTGTGTAAGAACACATTTTCAGGCGTTCATGAATAAGGCGATCAGAGATCTTTTCTGACGTTGATCTTCCGAAGTCCGTAAGAAAACATTTCAGAAGACACTTCAGAACATGTTTGAGAATGAGGAACAATGCGTTTCTGAATTTATTTTTATTTTATTTTGGAGAGCGACAGGGAACGTCTCCGAGATCGACCGATGGGTTGGCGACCACTGGTTTAGTATTAAATTAAGCTCTTCTCTGGTGATTGGCGTATCGTTGACGGAGCCTTTATCACCACCTACAGGCCCGACGAGCCTTTGGAGACGTTGTTGCCTTCTGGTGTGCACGGGGATATTTTGTCAAACGAAGGTTGTTTGGACAGAATTGGATTTTAAAACGAAGAGGAAAATATCCGTTTAAAAGAAATACTCAAATCTGTATTTGTGTAGACAAAGGTCTTGTGTAAGTGTGTGCAACGCTCTACCATGTAGCAATAAACAGTGCCTTGAGTTGAATGTTGTGAGCCGCAGGGAGCGACTCTTTTCAGAAGGATTGTGTCCAGCCAGTGTGGGTGGACCTCAATAATACAACATGACAGCTCTCCTGTTGTCTGTACAAGACAATAGCACAGTAAGCCATGTGGAGGCTGCTCAATGTTAGTGCTAAACACAAATTACAATTTTCCACATCTTCACTGAGCCGCTGGTTTGACTTATCTATATCTATATCTTATCTATATGTTTATATACCCAGTGTTTTCTCTTCTGTACACTTAATTTATTCCCCACCTCTAACCACTTACACTGAACTGCTATGCCTACATTATTACCAACTACTATGAGTGAGAATGTAACACATTGCTGCAGGCCGAGTCACAACATACCGGCTTTGCACTGCTTATCCTCTCCACAAACGGGGGTCAAATGCTCATAGAGGTGGACATAGATCCAAAAGGAAGTAATGGCTAATGCTTTGATCAGCTGGTCGTTTTCCTGCAGAAGACTCACACTTTTGGTCTTGTTTAAGCTACACACATACACAGTCTACCTGTGTTTACAGAGTGGGTTTTATCATTAAGCTTTCCACATATTGAGCTCTGGAGAGAGGAGAAAAGGAGGTGTACACACATCTTTCTGTTTTTCCATCGGTTTACCAGCAAAAATACATTGTTAAAAAACAGATTTGGGAACGTACTTCAGGTATACCTTATATATCTTATTCCATTGCTTAATTTTGACTGATGCACTTTTTAGAGAAGTGGTGGGAACTACGGTTTGCCCATTGCTGAACATCAGAATCCCCCCGGCGTCTAATGCACGCCTCTTCGACTCCAGCCAGAGATCGGAGAGTGGGGAGAAGGAGGCTTCATCAGAAAGCAGCTGGAGGGCAGAGAAGCCAGCCAGGGCTCCTATCACCGGGCTGGTCCTGGACCTGGATCACGTGTGTACGCTGTTGCAACTGTATTGCTGCATCCCTTCCCCTCAGTTGTCACAGTGGGTTTTTCACACACTGCTTCGTCTAATCATCTCTGGGGCCTGAGGCCTGTTTTTTTTACAGCCTATCTTTTGATTTATACACATGCATTTAAACATGGTTGTAAAAACCCACACACTTGAAACATTTCATTGCCGAGCAGCCAGAAGATAAAGAACATTGCTCATTAAATACTGCTTTCTTCGTGCATATAAATTAATTTAATCAAACGGTTAGTTATTTGTGGTACCCTCTGCAATGTTCCCACAATCAGGAATCAGGAAACCTATGTGAATGCATGTTATAGTAGTGATAGTTTAGATTGTGTAGAGTAGATATTGTGTCGCTGTATCCAAAAGGGACTTAATACTGCTTGCAGAATTGCAAGTCTGTCAAAGAAGAGAAAATCCAAAGCTCTCTTCTTTTTTTTAAACATCTTTTTCCAGGCACTTTTTGTTGTGCAATTGAGTTTGTATGATTCATCAAGACAAAGCTACAAAGACACACAAAAGACAGTGGTTAGGTCAGAGGGGCAATGAGATGTTGCCTTCAGGAGGCTTGGATAAGCAGGCCTTTCACCACCACGTCCAACATACATACAGAGCATACTGAAGTCTTCAGACTCCTGTAATCCACCATGACCCTGGTTGGTAGCATTGGCAGAATGGTTCTCTGTTGGCAGTGTAAAGGCAGTACAAGTGTACTGACTGACTTAGTTGGCAGTCCTTTAACTACAAGGTTCGATCCCCGGCTCCTCCTGAACCTCAAGTTGCTCGCGGGGCGCTTTACATCAGCTCACTGCTCCCAAATGCTGAAGATAGGTTCCACGTCGAGGTCAAATTACATGTATGTACCTGTATGTATATGGAAATTTAAACAGTTGAATAAAACAGCAATGTCGTTAAAGCACTTTGAAGCAAATGAGACCAGCTTCATTTACAACAACTCTTCAGGGTGGGGGGATCAAGTTCCCTCCCCAGAGCAGGGGAGTGCAGACAGTACACCAGTTAATGGACACACACACACACACACACACAAACACACACATACATGCTGACAGGTTGTGAATAAACACTGATTGCAATAAGATAAGGAAAGTGTAAAATCAGACACAAAGCTGGCATTGTGCTCTTTGAGCTGACTGCTAACATTAGTATGCTAATATACTCACAATGACAGTGTTAACATACTGATGTTTAGTAGGTAATATTTAGCAGCTCAGTGCGTATGGACTTTGCTTGGCAGAACAACTAGTGTGGCTGCAGACAAATGACATACTAAACTTCCCAGTTTGCAAAGTACAGTGTAAATGCCTTGTGCAGTCCCAACGAGTTACTTCTTTGATGAAGTCCCTGTGGAAAGGGCGATAAATGATCAATTCCAATGGTCCATTTAGAATCAAATAGACCATAAAGCAGGGTATTCTGTAGTTCTGTGTTTTCATCTTATAACTTTAACCCTTTCGCAGTGTGTTTCCCCTTCATGAAAGTTAATTTGTAACATTTTGCTTGCCTACAAATGTCTTATTCAGCGATCAATTGTACTTTGCTACTCCCTCTTGTGTCACTTCTGGTTGCGAAATAAACAAGATGTCGACTGCCATAAACCAAGATGAAAGAAATGCTGATCTAGAGCCTTCAAAACCGCAGTCCATAAACCAATGTTTGACGTCACGGTGACTGCCTTCGGTGTTGGGTTCCCCGCTCGAATAGAAGAGCAAAAGGGTCTCAGTCTAACCGGATTACCTCCTGATCCGCCAGCCTAACAGGGCAACATCACTATGCTAGTAAGCTAATAGCTCATGTCACTGCTGTTAGGTTTCTCCCTCCTCTTCACTCCAGCATACCTGATCCAACTGAGAGGCAGGTATCCCAGTAACTGTTCATAAATAGACATCAGGACTGGTAATCAGGGTAATGGCCCCTGGTATTCTGATACAGGGTCTTCCTTCTCTGACTGGCTTTGTTTGCTCCGCTTGTTTTTCATCAATGTTTTAATGGCGCTGACCTCTCCCCCGAGGCCTCAGCTCAGGCTATTGCTTTATTTTCCACCCCTGTACACTTTGCATACCATCCTGCCAGGCATTGGTAGGATATTATTAATATTAATTCAACACATATGATGACTGATATATCTGTCAATAATTATGTAGTTTGTTACATTGAAGAGTTTTGTACATTGTAACAGCAGGAAATAAAATAAGGAGAGAGAAACAAAGTTAACTCAAGAATTGTAAATCTTTTTTAAATGACATGATCAATTAGTAGTAGTGATCCGTGATGGATAAAAGGGGCCAGGCCAATATGTTGGTGATATTACTTCATATATTGGTATCCGCACAACAATAAATGTCAGTACAGAAATGCTAACAACATGATTGAATTCACTGTGTCTCTAAAATGTCCCACTCATCATGATATATTATCAGTTTTTAATAGCAAACATGTTAGCAAACAGTTCCCTATTTACACATAACAACAAGCCCAATATTTAATCTGCTTTTTGTTCTATTTTTGGTCTCCACCAACTTCTAAAATATATGTCTTGTTTAGCTGCTAAATGCTTCACAACATTAAGCAGCTAGTCCCTCACTGGAACAGCATACATTCCCAATGTGTCTGCTGTGCAGGTAGTGGGCTTATAAAGCTTTCACACTAAAAACAGTAGTTTCCACCAACTTGCTGTTGGTGGAAACTACGTTCATGAGAACTGTGAGACCCAACAAATCTGAAGTTAGTAAGTAAGAATAGTATTGAAATCTGATGGTTTTCTTGACAAGCCCACACGTTTCTATTTTACTCTATTATTTCAATTGTTATTTATCTGATTTATTTGTCTATTTTTAACTTTTCTAAAGCAATATGCTGTTTCAATATGCCCGATAAATCTATTGGAAATGACTTTCACATTTCTTTAGATGTTGTATTCTTTTGAACAGCGGTACAGCTGAATTTGTACAGTATGCGGGTCACACTAATTTCCTCACTCTGTGTCTCAGCGCAGCACTGATGGGTTCTGGAAGTCGGTGGCCAGGTACGTTCCAAGGGACCCCGGCGACATGCGCATCCTGAACCCCTACTTCATCCAGGAGGCCTCCTTCAAGCTCATTGGCCTACCTCACAACAAGGGACAGATGGGCAGAGGGGTGAGAGACCTCTTGACAGTCACTTTCCATTCAGGTCTCAGGTTGAGAAGTAGCAGCAACAGCGTGAGCCGTTTTACACACGGCGACGAGCTAATGGTCAGGAGCCTCTGGTTGCCGACTGTCTGTCTGTTTGCATTACCGAGGCCTCTGTTAACACACAGCAGATGCTTCAGAGGGCCAAGCAGTCTGAAAACAACATGTTACCATTAGGCTGTTATAAATAGTACCTTTCTGCAGATTTCACATCTGTAAGATCTCCACACAATAACAGTTTAAATAACGCCGGTCACTACATACTCCACATGTTCTGTGATACAAGTCATGGCTCCCTTTGAAACACATTATGTCTTTTTTTTCAGAATATTCCGACCCTGGGGGCGGTCGCCATAACAATGGCCCTTCATAACTGTGATGAAGTAGCGGTGGCTGGATTCGGCTACAACATGAGCACCCCCCACGCCCCTCTGCACTACTATGAGAAGATCAGAATGGCGGCTATCAAAGAGGTAATTGGTGGTGTCTCTGTGAAGGGTCCATTTGTCCCAATCAATTCCAATTGTCTAATTCTCAGTACATGTGTGAGTCTTGTGTGCGAGGATTCTCTTTGCCCCTTTTTACGGTGATCGCATTCTTGGTTGCCTCTCACAGAACTTTAACCACATATCAGTCTTCACGTTGAAGATTCTGCCTCATCAGATTGCCCAGATGGGACACAACAAATGTCATAACCCAGTTTCAAATCCTTTGAGTTGGATCGGTTTGGGGAATACGGTACTTTAGAATACGCATAGATGAAATCAAGCATTCTGATTGGTTGAGAGTGAGTCACGGGTTGTACTGTATTGAGCCATAATGTCCTGTTTATATTTACCTGAGCGTTCCATATCAGTGCAAACTCAAAATAACAGGTAGATTTTATGCAACCTTTAGTTGTCACAAACAATATGTATATTCATACAGTAGTCCTGTCAATTTTTCAGTTGTATGTCTTGGTACACATGATATTCAGGTACAGTGTACAACACATAAAGAACAACAAACATAAAATGGTGCTCATTCCAAGAAAGAAAAGAAGAGGGGAAATAAGGATAATGAAAAGAGTGCATAAAAAAATAAATAAATTAAATACAAATAATACAAATAAAATAAAATAAATAATTTGAATAATAATTGTCCACTCCTGAGTGTATGTGCTATATATGCTTTTCGTAGGGGATTGTGTATGATGTGTGTGTGCACAGAGACAGTTAACGAGAGCAGTTCAACCAGAGGGCCGAGCAACATACAGTAATAACAATCATTGTAGTAACAATGCTGCGACAGGACCCCATCGTTTGGTAAAGATCGGCTTCTGGAGTCTTAATGAATATGTGATTCGCTCCATTTGATAGATGTCCCATACTTTTTGGATCCATAAGTCGTATGTTGGGGGATCCGGTTTTAACCATCTGATGTTTATACCCTTCAATGCTGCTGTGAGTAATATGTTTAGGACTAGATAATGAAACCAATAGGGATGGGGTAGAAGAGGGTATTTAAGAAAAATGGATGATGAGCTTGTTGTTCTTATAAACAATGTAGGATCCCCAGGGAACAGTGGGATCAGAACAAGGGGAACGCAACAGTCTTAACTGCTGTTAACTAACATTAGCAGCAGTCCGGTGGGACCTAGTCCCTTAGCCACTAAGGGCAAGCAGCAACGGTGCACAGTCGAGATAGAATTGACTATGCTATGGGTGTGCTAAGATAAGGAATAGAGAAAGTAAGAAGAAAAAGAAAAGTCGACACAGAAAAGGACAGTGTCGAGTAATGGCCATTCAGGCCCCTGCAGTTCTTGGCATACATGTGTAAAGTCAAACAGCTCCTTGTGGTGCAGTAGTGTTTGGTTGCACACAGAGCTAAAGGCGTACCAGTATTCTCCTCTCAGGGAAGCTGCCAGTGAGCAAGTAAAGTAGAATGATACAAACAATATGAATAGAAATAACGGGCACATTATAAGGGCTTGTTTCCTTGTAATGGAGACGGGTACTGTATTTTCCGCACTATAAGGCGCACTTAAAAGCCTTTAATTTTCTCAAAAAACGACAGTGCGCCTTATTATCCGGAGCGCTTTTTTAATGAATTAATTCTGGTTGTGCTTACTGACCCTCGAAGCGATTTTATGTGGTACACGGCGCTCTGTCAAAATGTTTTAGTACGACTTTGGTAAACTACAAAGCCGCACCGCTTGCAGCATTATGGTGCGTTCACACCAAACGGCTTTATAACTCGCGTCAGTTTATTCGCCAATCAAGTTGTGTTCATTTGTGTCTTTCGCAACAAGTTGCGAAAAGGGGGCGTGGCTTATCTCTGTGGCTTGTCTTGGTAAAAACAGTTATAATTTCCTCCATCCACCACGGTCGAAATAACCACTAGTTCTGCTTTATACTTGTTGTGGACATCCCATAAACGTCAGAACATCTAACGCCCTGGTCATCTAACGCCCTGGTGTTTGGGTTCATAACATCACCCGTAGGCTCACACAGCTCGGGGAGTTTCACCGACTCCGTCTCGATAACTTCCGCTTCCAGCGCTACCAGAGCAGCAGCCCAACGGGCGGAGCATCTCAACGCTGACTGGCTGGCGAGTTGCGAAACTTTTGCAACTTGCGTTGGAAGTTGAAATATTTCAACTCTGGCGAAATTTCGCGAAACGCGTCTATCGCAACGTCCGGCGAATTTCAACCAAACGCGTCTGTGCGTTGACTTTACATGGGATCCAGACGCGCGAAAGATTCGCAACGCGTTTGGTGTGAACGCCCCTTTTACGGCTACCGTAGTCAGGAGCGTCGCGGATTAATACATACTGTGCTTCGCCATAATATTATTATTATTATGGATAAGGACCCCAAAATGGCACCTGTCAAGAGACACGCTTACGACGCGGACTTCAAACTCACGCAGTAGAACATGGGAATAGAGCAGCTGAGAGAGAATTCAACATTAAATGAATCATTGGTACGGAAGTGGAGGAAGCAAGAAGATGACCTGCGCCAAGTAAAGAAGACCACACAGAGTTACGCTAACGTTTTGATTTTTTTTACGTGTTACAACTGAACAAGTTTAGGAGTTATTGTGAATACGCTCATTAACATTTGAACAATGTTGAGAGTTATTGTGAACACGTTTAATAAAGTTTGACTGACTGACTGTTTTGTTTCGCTTAATGCGCCTTATAGTCGGGTGCGCTTTATATATGAAAAAAGATCGAAAATAGACCATTCATTGACAGTGCGCCTTATAATCCAGTGCGCCCTATAGTGCGGAAAATACGGTATATACAAAAATATTAACTATGAGACACATTTTTCCTTTTCTCTTCTCAGGTGTGATTCGAGTAATGTTTTGAAAATATATATATTTGAATAAAAAATAAAGTAGAAAATAATTATGGGAATGTATGTGAAATTGCAGAACTCACTGGTCAGTCCTCACTGTAATTAACAGTACTGATAGGGATACATTTAGTCTGCAGCCTCAGTAGATGGGATGACTTTCTTCCGGACATAGAAACTCCTCGTCTTCGTTGTTATGCGAAATCCGGAGTCTGGCTGGGTATAGTAGACCGTAAGCGGACTCCTTTCCTTCCTCGTAGGGTCCTCCGTATGTCTGTGAACGCGGCTCTGGCTTTAGCAACGCTGGGTGTGTAGTCTGGGAAGATAGCGATCCGGTTCCCGTTGTAGACTAGCAGGGCTCTTTCTCGGGCTCTCCTTAGGATCTCTGTGGCATCTCCGTCATTGTGTACTTTAGCGATGATCACTCGTGGTTTCTCCCGGTCTCCTGGTTTCCTGGTGGCGGCTGTGCGGTGCGATGTCCCGGTCCAGCTGCAGGACTTCTTTAATAACTTTGGCAACTGTTTTAGGGGAGCTGGAGTCAGGTTGTTCTTGAATGCCGGCTATTCGTATATTACACCGTCTCATTCTCCCCTCCATATCCTCGCATCGGTCTGGTGTCTTCTTGTGCGGCACCTCGTCGGACCATGTTGATAAGCCGCCCTTCACGTCTTGTATGTCGGCTTTCATGTGGTCTACTTCTGTTTGGATAGTGGTCGTGTTTTTAGCAATTTCGGACCGCACCGCTTGTAATTCAGACTTGAGTGAATTGAAATCTTCCGCTAGCGCACTTTTGAGTTCCTCCCTTATAATTTTGGAAATCTCTCCCTTCAGGGACGACAAGATGTCCGCTTTGATCCGTTCGGTCATACCTGGGCTTTCACTGCGGGTGGGAGAGGGTTGGTCCAGGTCACCTGGTGGGATCTGCCTCGTGGTTCTTGTAGGCCGTGATGAGCTACCGCCGGATTCATATTTGTATTTTTTAAGCTTTTCCGCCATTCAAAAATGATGTAGCTTGTATAAGCCAGCTGTTAGCCTCTTTGTGATGTCCTCGGTGAGCTTTGAGGCTGGTATTCTTGAAATATTAGCTGTTTTTATTTAAAATATTATTGTCAGTTCTGCAGGAGCACTGAAATTAGCTTCTTACTCCATATCTTGCTCACTAGCGCCCCCCGTTAGTTGTCATTTTAAGCAATCACTGCCTACGCAGCACCTTGGTGCAAACTCTCTCTAATGCTGGAAGCAAGATAAATCATGTCAGTGAGTTGACATCAATCCCAAAGCTCCCTTTAAACTCTCTCGTAACTTTAGTTTAAACAGCATAGGCTATTTAGGTTACATTATTAACCTAACGTTGTTATACCCAGTGCCTACGAAGCATTTATGATTGATTTAGAATATTTAGGCCTAATGGTTAAATTAAATATTATTTTATTGAAAGTGTCCAATTGTTATTTGTGTTATTTTAATGGCAACTTTTATAAAATGAGCAATGTGAATGAATGAGATTCTATACAACCAGAGGAGTCACTCCCTGGTGGTCAATAGAGAGAATGCAGCTTTAATATATGAAGCATATACTTTTTATACAACCAGAAGAGTCGCCCCTGGTGGTCAGTATAGAGAATGCAGCTTTAACACATTAAGCATAGACTTCTATACAATCAGAGGAGTCGCCCCCTGGTGGTCTGTAGAGAGAATGCAGGTTTAAGACACTTCTGAATTGGCTTCACTTCAGAACAGGTGGTTGTCAAGTCAATTTCAATGGAAGCCAGTGACATGAATCTACAAATAGCAATGTCAAAAACTGCAGCGTCCCCCAATCATATGGTTTTGTTTCACCCTGTTCCATTTCATATGTAAAAAAAATAAAAGGCTGTTAGCCAGTTCCCGATGCCACGACACAACAAACGTCAACGAGAGCCAGAACAACACTAACAATGTCTGTCCCTTTTGTCACTGGTAGTGCAAACACAGCATGAGGCGGTCAACTTTGTCTTGTTCCACTATACATTTTTGACGCAATAGTAGCCTAAATTTCTAAAGGACTATTAGTTCAGCTTGATGATTAATCCCCTCCGGCCACTATTTCCTGCACGTTTTACTCTTAATGGATTTCTTCCTCCCACACAATATCACGAACCTCTAAATGTGTTAGCATTCTGACCGACCTGTCGACCAACATCTATTTGTTAGTTTTCGAAAGGTTTACGCTGAACTATGAACAGTTGAAATGCCTCTCAGGAGGGATTTACCCAGCATGCAGCGTAGTGGCCATGGATTGTGTATGAAATCTCAAGTGCAGCAACGTTGCAGGTTGCCAGTTTTTGAGAGGCGCCCTACATACAGAGTCTGAGCTCCCGCTCGATCCACTTCAGCGCCTCACAGTCCCTGGCCTGCTCATAAATCACTCTTAGCCCAGGTTACTGAGACCGACATGCAATCCCCTTCATCCTATTTTCACCGTCTGCCACGGACTTGTGTTTCAGCTCCAAGAGGCACAGAGCTGCTTGGCACCTGAACCCTGGCATGTATAATCGAGACGGGAGAGAATGTCGCTCATTTCTACGGTCCTCCATTAGCCCACATGGACCGATCCAACCAAGACACCAACGCCACGATGTTTATGATCTTTTATCTGAGCGTTGGTCAATTAAATGAGACAATTTGCAAGAGCCACAATTTTAATTATGACTTAAATAATTAACACTTTGCCAAAGAAGAAAAAGATCGTCATCAGCAACCAAACAGACTTTGTCAGTTGCACGGCTTAGTTTTCAGGTTGAATT
This sequence comes from Cyclopterus lumpus, assembly GCF_009769545.1. Classification (NCBI taxonomy): domain Eukaryota; kingdom Metazoa; phylum Chordata; class Actinopteri; order Perciformes; family Cyclopteridae; genus Cyclopterus; species Cyclopterus lumpus. The sequence continues at coordinate 4,437,848 of NC_046969.1, read as the reverse complement.
TTGTTCTAAAGGTCTCATTTGAGTGGATAAAAAAGGGACAGTAGCTTGGCTATTTCAAAACGGACGTCCCGTGTCGTGCTAGGGAGAATCTCCCTGACCAATCATTGGTCTGCAGTCTTTTAACTCCACCTTCTAGTATCGGCTAAGCTCAGTTTGGAACCTATCGAAAAAGCACCAGGTACCATCCACAACTTTTGCTCATGGAAACACAAAAAAACAACCTTTCTAATGTGTGATGAACTGACACCAAGCAGGCACCTAAGTACATTCTTTAAATAAGTTTCCCTGCTAGATTACTATTGTATCGGCTGTATTAGGTCTACTAGATTGTTAGTCTGTACTGTCTTTTCCTATCTGAACTGTTTGATTAAAGGGAAACGTTACTTTTGTCTTGAGCTCAGTCTAGTTTCTATTGCTGGACATTCCACTAACGAACTGGGGGTGGGGTCGACACAGCTGTAGCTAATCGTTGTCAACTCGGGTGTAAAACCAGGTAGGGTTTTTAGTGTCAGCTTCAGTGTCAGTGAATATTGTTGTATGAAGACTCAGAAGATAAAGACATAGAAGTCTTTCGTTGGAGTCAAGACTTGGAGGATAAAGACATAGGAGTCTTTTGTTGGAGATTTTGGGGGTGGCAGAGTATAATATTGCTCTGTGAATATATGTTTCCCTTCCATACCTGTGCGTATATCTACTCGTAGATACTATAGGCCTCAGACTCGTTCACACATTTACAGCAATAAAAAGCACTTTAGTAGCACTTACTTATAGCACTTTGTAGTTTGGCTTTCTTCAAGAAATTGTACTTTCTTGATTCTTGTCTGAGCTTGTACTCTCGTGGTTGAATGCACTTATTGTAAGTCGCTTTGGAAGGGTCAGCTAAATTAAATGTAATGTAATGTAATGTTAGTTTTAGGTCAGTTTGCCTTAAGTAAAGGTAAAAAAAAAAAATCCAAAGCCTTAGGCAGACAGATCAACCAACCAGCATCACCATCCCAAGCCCCGCCAGAAAACTTTGTTTGATGATATTCCACCAGTACTATGCTTAGTTTGCTGAAAAAAGAATTTCATGTTCAAAGTGAGAAATATAGAAACCTAAATAAATCCCCGATCTTCCTGTCCTTGTGTTTCTCTGTCTCCTCTGTAGTCCTGGACCCACAACATATCTAGAGAGAAGGAGTTCCTGCTGAAGCTGGTGAAGGCTGGAGTCATCCAGGACTTGACCAACGGGATCTGCAGTGCAGGATGCTGATGGTCCTCGCTCAGCATCACGATGGATGGATGCAGCACTGTGCTCACCTTCCACCTGCTCCAGCGCCTGAGAAAGAGAAACTCAAGGCTCTGTAGGCCGTGTTCCCAGCAGAGAGCAGCAGCTGGTCAGTGCTGAGAGACTGTGTTTAAATGAGGCTCATTGACTACAACACATTGCCCCAGTGTTGTATATTAACATATTGTAAGCAATTGGCCTCTGTATTTAGCTTGTCCTAGTTGCAGGTTTATGTATATTTACATGGATTTGGTGCCCTGGCTCAAAGGGGTAAGTCCCCAGTGATGGGGTCCAGGCTGCCCTCCTACTAGAACGACTGCAGGATGAAGATGTTGGGTTTAAGTATTGAGCCTGTGCCAAGTTTACCTCGACAAGTGTCCTTCTGCTCACACCTCTGAATGTAATCTGCATCAAACGTATAGTCTCATTTTAAAACGTTTTTTTTAATGTCTTCCAGTTTCTGCGTTAAACAGGGTGCACGACACCAGACACCCGTGGGTAGACCCACACTATATCTGAGCAACATGGCAATAACCAGAGCTCGTCAGTCAGTATGAAGCAAGAAGGCTGGAGAATGCATGAACACCGTTTTGCATGAACACATATTTATTGGCTTCACTAATGTTTATGATAAGATGCATTTAATTTGCTACTGACTTTGTCCTAACATATACTGTCGCTCTAAAGTGTGGAATAAGCTGGTAAATTGATGTTGTTGTTCTGTCCTTCAATAATAACTAGTATAACGGATAAGCACGGTATAATTTAGACACTAAATGTATAATTTACATTTAAAGTAGCTTTGGCCCCAAAAGATAAAGGACGAAGGGATTAAGCTTCCATTTAGTCCACGTCCCCCCTGTTTTGCATGACAGGAAGATTTGTTGGAACCTGGATCGTAATGCTTTTTCCAGGACAGAAAAGGAAAGTGTCACCTTTTGATCATTATTGAAACACAATACTGCAATTGGGCTCTTTGGGTGAATATTGAATTTGTTTGTTGTTCTTTGGACATTTTTTGGTGCCCTGGTAAGAATGTGTACTGGATCGCATCTCGGCCGAAAATGATCTGCTTGCATGACTGATATGTGAATCATATCACAACCTATCACATAGGTTAGCTGGATTTGGTTGTGGGGGATTTGACACGTCTGGAATTTTCCAATTCTTCAACGTTCACACAGAATTACTTTTCAGCTGTTGCCATAGCAACACGTTGTGACACGGTCAAGGTGAACCCCAAACATGAAGTCAGTTTGAGATACAAATGACTTATCATTATGGTCATCAATTCAGATTTTATATAAAATTCTTAGGCTGTGTTGGGACAGCATTTATATAGCGCTTTTCTAGTCATTATGACCCCTCAAAGTCACCTATGGTGTCCCCCAGGGTTCAGCACTTGGTTCCCTTCTCGTCATCCTCCACACGCTACCACATGGACAGATCCTCCACCTCTATTGCCTTCAGTTGCACTGTTATGCTGATGAGAACTTTACCTCTCCTCCAAGACCATCACTGCTGCCCCATGTCAAGCGCATTACCAAAACGGCCTTTCTCCACCTTCGTAACGTAACAAGGCTCTCAACAAACTGTCTTCCCCCGACCTCTCTGACCTCTTCCATCAGCACGTTCCCTCCCCATGCCTCAGGGACGTTGATTTCAACCTCCTGCAACCTTTGAGGACCGAGCGCCAAACCTGGTGTGACGGGGTGTTTACAGTGGACGCCTCCCTCTCTGGGACATTTTACAAAACCACATAAAAAATGCCATTGCATCGTCGACAATCAAAGAGGTCCTCATTCTAATCTTAGCTTCATTTAATCTTTTTCTTTTGTCTGTATTAAAACATGTACTGCTTATGACTTTGAAGTTTTTGAAAAGCGCTATATAAACCTGCCACAAGCCAGCATGTATTCCATGACGGCTGCAGGGATCCTACCATCCAAAAATGACTTCAGGTGCGCCGAATGACGATTTGGCGTTGATGTGGCCTGAGCAGTGTGGCTTCAAACTCAGTGTAATCCTTCGCTCTTGTAATCAATGCCCAACACCAAAACATTCACCACGGCCTGGCCCAGGGCTGCTTTCTCAGGCCCCCAGACATCAGTCACAGTCAGTGTTACTATCAGACATGAGCTTTATGAATCTATCACTTTATTTACTCAAATCAATATCTGTTTGTGTTGCCTTCATATTATTCACTCTGGCAAAGTTTGTGGTCACCTCGCTGTAGGGACTTGATGCTGGTCAGATGCTCAAGCCAAAGTAATATATTTATTGTAGGCTGTGCAAAAGAACGTGTTAAAGAATAAAGATATAAGTGATGCTGTATTCTTAAACGTCTGTCGTTTTCTTTTTTAACAAGTGGCATAAGAATCGTTCAAAGTGTAAGATCATGTTTTTGAGAAAAAGGACAACCGGAGACATTCAAAAGTCATTTTATAAATGTGTTAATCAACATATAAATGTGTGCTGGCAGTAACAGCCCAGTAGATAGTGTTCAAATACCAACACCCAGTCATGTGACACAAGGGCAACAGCTCAACTAAAGTGTCTTCTTCTTCTCTTCCTCTAGTAATCTTATGTGATGGATATATCTTTGTTTCCTTTAGTCCTGCATGACATTCAACGTATCCTATAGTTTGCAGATGGGTGTTTTTCTGGTGTCTGGGTTGGCGTTCCACAGCCAGCAAGATGAGGATGTGTGTGGTGTTGGACGATGCAGGGAGCTCCAGTCCCAGTATCCAGCTGCTGTTTCATGAGCAGATGTTTATGAGAGAATGGAGGTAAACACGAAGGCTTCGGTGAGTCACTGTGTGTTGAGGCGAGTAAAGTCAGTCATCTCACACTTAGTGAAGACAAACAAGCTAAGTGAAACCACTTGTCGTCACATTAGTCTTTGTCATCACAGAGTGCCCCTGGATGTCATAGAGGAATACTATGTTCTCAAAAGCCTCTAATTTTTCTCAAAGAAACATCTCATTAGCATAGTAATTATAGAAAAATCTTTAAAACAAAGAATTAGGTCCAAATCCTTTCTGGTAAAGACATTATATATATATAATGTGTATATATATATTCAACTCTTTCATTTCCTCTGGCTTTTTATTTGAGTCTTTTTACCCGGACCTCCCACAATGTGCTAACAGTGACTCAGTTCACCCTGTAGTGAGTCATCACATATTTCACTTTAGACAGATCTTTGAGGTACAAAATTCTCTAAAGCTTTCGAGTACAATTAAATCAAATCGTCCTGACATCTTGGAATCCTTGTTCTTTAGTTTCAAATAAAATGATAATAATAATAATATTAATAATAGGCGGCCAGTATTTCGCGCCACTCTGCAGCTCTTATCATTGATCGGTCTGCTGCCAGACTGATTTTTGTGAATTTTTTATCTGGCAAAACCGGGAATATTTACTAAGCCCATCACAAATTTCTGTCAGGTGCAAAATTCTGCAATTCTTCAGTTTAGGAAATCATTTTCCAAGACTAAAATTTATTGATAAGCAATACAGTATGTTACAATCTTTTTTTAATAGCCTAATATTAAAATTAGGCTATTCAAAAAGCTTAATGAAAAGATCAGTGATTTTGAAGTTATGAAAAATGAATTCTCACAAAAAGAATACATTTAATGTAGATCTCTGAATATGACACCTTGGGAACGGCTAGTCTTCACCATTCATTGATCCGTTTGGATGTTCCTCACTCATTATGCAGATGGCCCTGTGCTATACAGACTACATTATTTAAAGATTGAAAGACTGAATATATGTTCTTAAAAATTGTAAGAAAAGAAATATGATATCCACATGTCACCACCTATAGGGTCCTTGACAGAGTCAAATTGTTCACGAGCTGGTTATTTACTCAGGCGTTGGTGGAGACCAAACTGATCTATTACTATGATCATTATTGAATTTGACAATTTAATCATAATGTAATCCATTAGGATGGTGACACATTTTAGTCACGCGGCAGCAAATTCAGTCCAGCACTTTGGCCTCGACTGAAATCAACCATTGGATGGATTGCCATGACGATTCCTGGTCCTCAGTAGAGGACCCCTGCTGGCTTTGAAGATACTATGTTCATCCCAACTAGTAACAGCGTAACCCTTGGTCTCACTCTAACACACTGGGTAGTTCAGCACAACAAACTACACATGGTTCTGCTCTGTTCAAAGAAAACCACTTAGTTAGGTTTAGGAAAACATAAGGTTGGGCTTAACTAAGTAAAAGGCCAACAGCGTAACTTCAAGGTAACTCAACAACACAGGTCTCCTGTGTTGGTTTGCCTCAGAGCTGCTTTCATGTCTGCAGACTTTTGAACCCCAAACATACTAATAACTCCTTTCATGGTCATCAATAGAAGAAATAACAATTACGATTTAGATGGTAACATGTACGTTTATAACATGTTGATTGCTGAACTTAATCTATGAAATTGAATCTACTCAAGCTTCCTTAGTTTTTAGAATAAAAGCTTAATGTGATAACATTGTTATTCAAACCTCTGAAGCAGGGACAGCACAATGTGGCCCAATAATGGTCTGACGCAACAGACAGATGTGAAAGGCGAGACAGGAGCAGGTTTCATCCCATGTGGTGTGACGCAGCATCTGGGACTCCTCACGACACCCTGAGAACAAGAACCCCTCTTCGGTTGACCACCTCTACAACATGTTGGTGTCATAGACCAATAGGAGCTCAGATGTGCACATGGAGTGAAGAGAAAGAAAGGATGTTGTTGATGGACCCTGGACCCCTCACCATCACCAGAGCCTCTTGCATAGCTGTACACTCTTGTTGGGGGATACACTGAATGTGTGTTGTATCAATATTATTATGTCAACCCATGTGTTGGTTCTGCACGTACAAATATAATCCAGCATGACCTTAAACTAACTCTGCCTACTGGGAGGAGGCTGATTATTAAGATAATCTTAAAAAACACACTTCAGTGATTTCCAGCTTTGAGGGTAATCGGTGACTAACAGCAGAGGAATGTTAGCAGAGGGGGGACATGGGTAGTGATACTAAGGAAGGTCCCTTTGTACATTGTTTAGGATTTTAAAAATCTGAGAAAAGCTGATTTACAGCAACACATTTCCCAAACTCCATATTTATTTTCATCATATATGTGTTTTGCATGGTATTTTAGGACAACCCTGTCACAACCAGCATATGAACTTGATCCAACATGCATCTGAAATGATTGAGCTGCTCTTGCTAAAGGCAATATGAGCCTTCATACAGTAGCTCTGCAGAGAGTCTCTGGCTGCAGTGCTACACGTTAGTGACTGCATGGTGACGGGGAGGAAACTACTGTACGAGTCAGGACTGATCAGGGCAAACGTGGTTGGTAGGCCAAATGCAAAAAAAAGACTCAGGGACTCTAACTAGAGAGGAACTCAGTCATCTCAGTTAATGTTCTATGGCCCCAGGTTTTTTTGTTTATCTCCCTTGGGTTCTATGTCCCCAGAGTTCTATGTCCTCATGGTTCTATGTTCCCAGGGTTCTATGTCCCCAGGGTTAAATGCCCACGGTGTTTTAGCCCCCTTGGGTTATATTTCCCGAGGGTTCTATGTTCCCAGAGTTCTATGTTCCCAGGGTTCTATGTTCCCAGAGTTATATGTCCAGGGTTAAATGCCCACAGTGTTTTAGCTCACTTGGGTTCTATGTCCCCAGTTTTTTATGTCCCCAGGGTTATCAGATTTCTAGGGTAGAGCAAAGACTCAAGAGCAGAGGAAGACACTGGAGATGAGGTGAGGCCTTCCCGGTCTGACACTCTGGGTCAGACCGGGAAGGCAAACAAATCCATCAGGGAGAAGATACAAAAAAAACATGAAGCTGATGCAGCAAAATTATGCTGGAAGGTGAAGCACACATGAGGATTAACAAAGACAACCTGGCACTGGAACAGGGAACACAGGGGAGCAGAAATGTGTTGGGTTGGCAGAGGGAGAAACCAGGGGCAGGTGGTTGAACGCAGGTGTAGGGAATGACCAATCAGGAGACACTCACATGGAAAGCAGGGGAGTGATTGACCAATCAGGAGATACTCATATGGAAAGCAGGGGAGTGATTGACCAATCAGGAGACACTTACATGGAAAGCAGTGATCACCGGCGATCGGCGCACAATGCATGCTGGGTAGATGTTTGTCCGACTTGATCCCGAATTGCTCTGACGTCGTGCTCTTAGATTTGACAGCAAACACATTGTAGAACATTCTTATTTTAACATATATCGTGTGGTTGATAATAATAAAGCTTATTTATACAACACATATCAAAACAAGTAGTAATGTAGTTCACAGGCTGACAAAAAGAACATAAAATGCAGCAAAGCGCACATTTCTACATAAATATATATTTACAAACACATGTGAATAAATCCAAACTGTAAACTACATGTAGCCTACAGATTGAAACTAACAGGAAGATACTTTTTCTGTGACTTCCTGTGTACTCTTTGAAGGCAGCTGAAAACTGTCTGACTTTGAGCACAGTTTTTTGTCGCCCCTGATGATGAGCTGCTCTCGTCTCCATTCCAGACGAGAGCAGCTCATCTCCAATGAGCCTGTAAATAGCAGGTGAAGGACCAATCAGAAGACAGACATGGGACTAACGGGATGTTACAAGGGTTCTTTTTTCTATTTTTTTTAAGTTCTTTGTTTATGGGGTTTGATCTCTTTAGGGTTCTATGTTCCCATAATTATATGTTCCCATGGTCCTAGTTCCCCAGGGCTCTATGTCCCTAGGTTTGTAGTTCCCCAGGGTTCTGTTCTCCGGGCATTATGTTCCCAAGGTTCAATATTACCAGGGTTTTTAATCTTCCCAAGGTTCTATGTCTCCGGGGTTCTTTGTCTGTAGGGTTCCATGTTCCCCAGCTCAATATACTCTTAAAATGACACATGAAGGAGACCTTCAAAAGTTCTTCACAGCATGTTCGCAGCAATGATTGTTTGCTTCAATGATTGTTTTTTCACTTTAGACAATTTGTGTCTAAATGGACTTTTAACCATTTAAACTGCATTTGAAACATTCATCTACTCTTGTTTTCTTTTTTTCAAATTGCAGCTGTAAGACAGGCTTACCAACCTCTTTGGATGAGGACCCGGGGCCCTTAGGAATGACCCCACCGTGGTGGTACCTGCTATCGCTGGCAAGTTGTGTGGGCGCTGTACACAACACAACTTGCTGTATTGTAATTGTTGCAGTTTTCACACAACATAACTATAGATACCATTTAATAATGTTAAAGGAGTTGAATGCTGTTAATATGCTAAAGAACATGCGCATGGTAGCATGATCGCCATACGTCACGGTGCGAGCGATGACTCGTGTTATAGGATTATAGTGTGTTAGAGTTAGGGCCGGTGTGTCGTTGCAGCCTTCATCCCGGCTCAGTCCTGTAGCGCTGCAGTAGCAAACAGATTTAGAATGTTTGAGATCTGCTGTGGACACAGGGAGCAGGTGGCCACTATTTAAAGAGGGTCCTTGACCTGGACGTCTTCTCAGGCTGTGTGTTTTTTTTTTTTTTTTGGGGGGGGGGGGGGGTCACTGGGTGACTACACACAAACAGAAGCTCCTCACTACTTTGTAGGTGGCCTGAGTATGACAACATGGGAACGGTTGGACAGCATTCACATACCAAGCTGCGAGGACCAGCCCGGCTCCAGTTCATCTCACTCAGTCCCCTTTTTCATCTGTGGAACCTGACCCGGTCCGATCATCCCAGACCATCATTTAGTTTTTAATTAACCTCGGAGCGGGAGCAGGCTGAGCTCCGTTCTGCAGCAGAGTGGCTGCACAGGCTCAGGTTGCATTCCCCTTTATTCCCACTGACAAGAGCATCTCCCCTGTGACCAACCTGCGCTCCGCAGCGGGACATGTGGGGGCTCCGTCTGTCTTTACCTGTCATAATATCATCTCTGAGCGCTGTTTTTTTGGTCATCTTTTTTTTTCAACGCTGAAGTTTTTGGTCGCTTCACCGGACTTCCATTCCTAGGTTGAAACTAGCTGTGGGGCTGTGGAGTCTCTGTGAATCTTCAGCTGCTCCTGTTTCATGTACATAGAAATGGCCTTTTTGAATTGAATCACAAGAACATGCAGGTCCAAACACGTTTGCGCAGTTAAAAGCAGGTTTGCTTCCGAGTCCAGCTCGGAACACACAAATTCAAATAAGAATATGACAATGCTTTTGTGTCTTGGTGAGACATTAAGCCTTTATACAGCAGTCCATTGGATAAGCTGTCATCTTGGCGGCTCCAGCTTCTAGCAACCAGGTCGTTTCAGAAACAGCGATCTGTTTTCTACATTTCATAACTTTGATAGACAAGAGCCGAGCTGAGTGAGACTGATAGGTGAACCTGTGTCTTGATCTTTCACTCACACACATGCAGTTTGCATATGTGAAGGCAGGTGTTTTCTGTATGTTCAAACTCCTAAGTGCTAGTATAGAAATTAATCTGTATCCATAAAACATCACCGCCTCATTTCCAAAGAAACACTAACTTTTCGTCCTGGAAGATGTAGCACACCAGTGAATGGGACGTAATGTGTTCTGTCAGTTGCAGAAGCAGAAGCAGTAATTCTGCATCGAGACTGATGGGCTCAATGTCAATATGGAATGCGACCATGGGCTTTGAAAAAAAGGATTTAAATTTTTGTGTTTTGTTTCTGACTGTGTGTATGAAATCCTCTCATATCGTCCACATCCTTTTCCCAGGCTGTTTATTCTTCCACAGTTCATTGCACAAAAGTGTGTCGACGCCACACTAAAGAAATTAGGTGATAATAGTTTACTTAAGTTTGCTTGATTTAGTTATTTTTGCAAAGTGAACGCAACACATACTGAAAACACAGTTAGTATTTTCAGTATGTGTTGCCGTACAAAGTCTAAGTAAAAAACATGCTTAGTCATTTCTGTATGCGTCAAACAGTACAAATCAACATCCACCAAACAGGTTGAATTAGGTCTGAGCCTAACTGGGCCTGGCCTTTGGGTTGCCAGAACCTTTAAGGATGTTGTGATGTTGTGTGTGCTTTTTTTGGCGGGATAGTTGTACTACCCGTCTTTACAGGAACACTGTTGTTCCTTAATGTCATGGTCTTCTGTCTGGATCACCAGGTGATGTGCTGGTTCTCACTCCTCTGTAGCTTCAGCTTCTATCTGTATCGTTTGAACCCGTTTTCACTGCTGCTTCGGTTTGACATCCTTGATATATCCTTCACACATAATGTAGACCCTTCTGTCTGCTTCTCTCTGACATATTTTAGACTTCACAAAAATGAGATAGTTTTCATTAGGGAGTGCAGTTAGTGACAGTGTGGGCTCCGAGGTAATGTAGCTCTGACAGCTTGACGGAGTGGCAGTGGGCGGGCTTAGCCAAGGGTCAATTGTGGTTAGTATTCATTCACATAGCACTGCATGCTATGTGAATGAATACACATAACAGCACAGCATGCAGTGCTGTTAGGACTGTTAGGACCATGCGTGACCACCCAGGATAACTGTGACCTTGTGTCACCCCCTGGGCTCTGGCTGGACCCCGTCGGGTCGATTGCAATTGATGACAGAAGGGTTGGCTCGAACCAAACGACATTAAGGTATCAGGTCCTTCAGAGCTATTGTGAGACTTCTTGATAGGAGGAGCAGTGGTGTGTCTCTATCAAACAGAGAGAGTTCAATTGATATCCTGGGAGGTAGAGCACTAGCAGTGGCGGGTCTGACCTCAGGGCCTGTGCTGATTGCAGGGTAATGTTCAACTTGTAGGGAGGATCAGGGGTTATCTTGTCAGGATGCTTCTGCCTGTGCCTGCCCGCTCCCTAACATCAGTTGCCAGTTGTAATTGGCCATGACTGAAGAAGCATGTCGTGTTTGGCAGTCGGCTTGCATCTCTAAGTCAATCATCCACTTTGCTCCATAAAACACAGGCATTGCTTTTGGTTCCGAAGTTGCATGTTAAGTCGCGGCTTACAAGCAAAAACTGCAAATCGCTCTGACTTTGATAGAAGGTGAGGTCATGCAGATTTGTGTGACCTCTTCCCCGATCCCATTTCCTCTACATTATTCATTCCGCGCTAACACGCTGTTTGTGCAGCTGATACGCCTGAAAAACATCATACCAGCCGAGGCTAAACTAAGTTTAAAGGGGTATAGAAATTAACATTATTTCAGCCATCAATTCCTTTATGAAGGGTTAACCCATCATTCTGCTTGCGAGTGAAAGTTAATTATATCCTTTGGGAAGTGTGGAGGAAAGGATTAATGATGTCCTGCTCTGTGTTGGGTAAAGAGTTATGGGAAAATAATCAGGTGCAGCCGGTCAGTCACATCGTGGGATGAGAAGCGAGGGCCTCGAGTCGGGTAAAGATGGAAGGTATAACTCACTCACGGTGGGTGTAGGAAGAAATCTGTTGCTTGAAAGTAACTGTGCTCTCAAGAATTCAAAGCGCCCGAGGCAAGGTTTTGATGTAATTATCTGCTCATTATGTCAGCTTAAATGATGAAGAGCAGCCTATTGTGGAATTCTTCTGTCGGTATGGTCACGGTTAGAAAGCCCTCCCCTACAGTAGATCAAATCAACGTATTCTTGAACCGAATCTGTGGAAACCAAGGACTATTCAGGCTGAGAGTTTACAGAACAACTCAAAGTATACTTACCGGCTTGTCGCCCAGCTTGTCACACTATCTTCCCGCTGATTGAGATGTCTCACTTGTCATGGACATAGTCGATGCTCAAACTTTCAGAGGTCAGATGGGGCAAGCATACACTGTCAATGTAGTCAATAAACTTTGATGAACTAATAATAACAACTGGAGAACGCCATGGTAGCAACCTGTCAATCCCAGTAGTCCCGCCCTTTGACTCTAAATGACCATAATTTACTAAATGAACATCATGCTGTATTGAAGAAGACTTGAAACTAGAGATTAAGACTATGTTTACAATGTGTTACTGAGGTAACAAAGTAGTAGAAGTGGGGCAAAAGTAGGGGGGTAGTGAGTGGGGAAGGGGCAGCACGTATAGGTGTGATCATGCTCTCTACTCTCAATTTATTAATAATTTTTTTTCTGAAAATCTATAAATGTTTAGCTTGGTATCACTATTCTTTCCCTTTGAATATCAAAATACTGTGGGCCTTCAGACCTCTCTCAACTGCTCTCCGTCTGAGCAGGTGGCCAGTGTTTTCGTTTGTGGCTGGCAGGATGCCCTCTGTGTGGGTTGGGTCAGGCTGAGGGTGGGACTCCCTGCTGGGGGCCTCTGCTGTTGCAGCCCAGACATATGTTTTCTTGGAGAGCAGAGGTCAAGTAGAGTACAGAAACACAACAGGCCCAAAGAATATGATCTCGGGTTTGCCAAAGTCTTAAATTTGCATTTCCACCTGAGACAGTTTCAAGTCTCTATGGTTGAAGGTCGCTGTTGTGTAAATATTTGACAACTGAAAATCGATGGGATTTCAAGTGAAAGACCGAAATACCATGATTGGATACATAGAAGAGCAGAAACTAATTGCGTTAGTCATCACAAACATACTGTTTTGTGGTAATATAACTGATTCACAATTGCATTGCTGGAATAAAGACAGTGTGCAGTGTGACAAGATGTTTCCTGTGATGGGCGACTTATTTCAAGCTAGTTTCAATCTCACTGAGGGAAACATGTAAATGACCAAAACCAGACCTAACACAGTCATGGCCAGGTAATGGTTTAATAGGAGAGGAGGACATTACATTTGCTTTCTAATACACTTCTTACCCAGCACGCATGTGTAACATTTATTGCATTACTTACACATATACCTGCAAACATCTTGGCCAATAAAAGTAATTCTACTCCTCACCATAACTCTGATTGTCATCGAAATAATGACTGAGTGTGTTTCCATGCTAGTGTCTTAGTGTTGAGGATTTAAAGACCTGAATAATGGTGTGAAATAACCAGTATGTTTCATGCAAATGTCTCGTATTCTGAATATGATCCGAACTTGGATAGGAAAGAGAGCAGTCCCTTCACATCCTCTTCCACATGGCCACATAACATTATGAATACAAAAAAAGTCATGAAGAAGTGACGTGCTTGAAAAAAATAGTTGGAGACGAGGGAAGATAACTTGTTGAAAAGACTAGGAGGATGGAGGTGACCCCCGTTGCTCTAATGTGTTGGGAAGGTAATTCCACCGTGGTGGAAGTTCAAAAGTTAGGAGGTTTCTGGTATGTTTTGGGTGTATTTGTGCCCCCTGCTTTGTTCTCTAGTTTTTACAAGTATCTTTGGTTCACCCGCTGTGGCAGGTGGTCGTCCTGCAGCAGACGCACCTCACTGAGCAGGTTAGTCATGTGTGCTCGTGAGGTTCCAGGTCACTCCCCGGTGCCCCTCTGAGCTGCTGTCTGCCGCCCCACTGCCCCTGCCATGCCTCTCTGAGAGGACACCCTGGCCGGCGGAGGGTGGCGGGTTCGTGGGCTCCAGCAGCCCATAGAAGGAGCTGCAGCCTTCAGAGGGGTTTTTAATCTTGTGTTCTTGGCTTGGGGGGCTGCTGGAGATGCTTTTGTGGAGGAGAGAGGGGTGGAGGGGTGGAGGGTGTTCCTGAATGCAAGGCCACAATCAGCAGAGGGGGGTTTAAAAGGCTGGACGGGAGTTTTACTTGAGTCCCAGCCAATCTTGATAAGTCACACAGGATTGAGGGTTGCACACCAGGGCTCGGAAAAGTGTTCCTGAAACCGCTGGGCTCTTTTTAGTCTGGGCCAGAGATTATTTAGTGTGTAAATATAAACATTATTTGTTTTCGTATACACTAACCACAGATACAAGTCAGTTTAGTCAAAGTTAGGCATTTTAAGGAACATTAACATAAGATTTTATTCTTGGGTGTGGAGGATATCTTCTTCAACAACCTGCTTATTTGTTCTCACTCAAAATGACATAAAACGCATTTTGTTACTCACACGTTTCTTTTTATGGACAAGAGCTATGCGTAACACTTTAAATATTGAATATATTCACACATGTATTTTGGGGAATTAAAACAAATTAAGATTTGACAATTAAATTATATAAATGAGCTGACAGTCATATAAAATCAACATACGGTATTATGAAATTATTATAAGAAGCAGCGCATCATAGGCTGCTGGTTGCACTGCACAGTAACATATGGATGTGTTATGAGTTATGAGTGCTCTGCTATCATGCTGCTGTCTAAAAAGTGTCTCATGAAGTCATTATTTCTGTCATCACATGTCTTCACTGCTTCAGGAGTATGTTGAGAACTAAACATGTAGCCAGCAGTGAAGGGGGAGGGGCCACATGACACCCTGCGGGTCGTACACGCACACACACACACACACACGCACACATACACACATACACACACAGATACATGCACACACACACACACACATACACACACAGATACATGCACACACACGTACACACACATACACACACAGATACATGCACACACACACACATACAAACATGCACATACACGCACACACATACACAAACACGTACACACACACACACATATATATAAAGGCACACACACACACACACACACACACACAGACATACACGTACACGCACACAAACATACATAGACATACATGTACACACGTACACACATATATAAAGGCACGCACACACGTACACGCACACACACATACACGCATACAGATACATGCACACACACACACACACATACACACACAGATACATGCACACACACGTACACACACATACACACACAGATACATGCACACACACACACATACAAACATGCACATACACGCACACACATACACAAACACGTACACACACACACACATATATATAAAGGCACACACACACACACACACACACACACAGACATACACGTACACGCACACAAACATACATAGACATACATGTACACACGTACACACATATATAAAGGCACGCACACACGTACACGCACACACACATACACGCATACAGATACATGCACACACACACACACACACACACGCACACACACACACACACACACATAAATACACTTACACGTACGCACACGTACACACATACACGCCTACACTCACACGTACACACGCACACACGCACGCACACACCACAAACAAACACATCTGGAGGTGAAGCTCCAGTCGGCCCACACCTGTCCCGCAGCGGGACGCACGGCTCGGCACGGCTCGGCTCGGCAGCTCCTCTCTCTGACAGACAGCGGGAGTCAGCACAGTCCGGCGGGATTCGGCTCTGCTGTCACTCTCGTGACCACTCTCATGGCTCCAGCTGTGAGGAGGAGCACCGCGGTCGGCACTGCGCCGCCATGCCCCGGGATGTAACCGAGGAACCGACGCAGAGCTCCGCGGACGACATCCGAGTGCGCGTGGCTTATTCCGGCGGCTGGCTCTTCACGCTCACGTCCATGATCGGGAGGGCGAGCACGCTCGGCAAAGGTAAGAAGAGCGTTGATGGCTGTCTGGCACTGACCTGAGTTCAGGCTCAAAAGTTTCTAAAGCCCATCGACCCCAATGTAAGACATGAGCTTCTGGTTTATGATATATTGATGATATTGGGCATTATCAATTAAATGGATTTAACTTTACCAGCTTCCATTGTTTTATGATGGCCTTCACATTGGAGTTATTAATTAGTCATTAAAGCGCGTGCATAAGGTACCAATGAGTGGGATGATTTTGTGAAATGGACTGGAGGAAGAAACCAATCAAAGTAAAATAAATTTAAATAGATGTGTGCAAAAACATTTTTTTTGCGAGGTACTGAAATGAGAAATGGAAATGGAAAGCATGCAAATTATATTGTTATATTGTTTTTTCTCTCACTAGCATTCTTGATTAGGTAGAGCTGTTTTATATTTACATTTGTTTTTATTAATGTTTATTTTGCAGGGACAATGCACACCAATCAACAGTAAAACTGTAATTTGCATCTGCTGTCATGTGATTTATTGATGCATTGGTATAGAATGGGACGAGAGCACGTTGCTTCTTTTTTCTCATATTAAATGATGTCACTTATCGGTTTATTGTTTATGTTCATCATTATCTGTTGGCTATTTTGTTTTTTAAATGTTGTAAATCTAGTTTATTCCATTCAATACTCAAATACATATGAAAGGAGAATATTGGTGAGTTTGGGACATTACATACATGATTTGTTGGCCTGAGCTCAGAGGCGACTTGCTTCCTTGTCCAAGTGCCTATTTTAGGTGCATGGCTGCGATGTGTTGAGGCAATATTTAACAGCTCTCTGTGTTGTTCACAGAATCAGAATATCTTAGCCAAGAATATTACACGGGGGAGGAATTTGACTTCAGATGCTTTCACTTGATAAGCTTTTATTTGGACAGGATGACAGAGGTTACAAAGGGGACACGTGGACTGGTCCCACCAGTGTCAAAAGTGCTACATGTTACTTTAATATCAATGTATGATTAATACATTTTAAACATTGATTCTAAAGACAGTGTAATGTGAGAACGCTTGTATGGAATACAATTTATTTTATTAAACAGGCTTTATTTTGCACTAGGATCTTATTGTCCCTTCTGTCTTTTAGTTAATTGTTTCGGAGTCACAAGCATTACAATTACAGCTCCTTTTGGCAGCAGCTTTCAGCAAACACACGTGATGAATCCAGTCTGCATCATCTGTCCAACAACAAACAGCAGCTCAGAGACTATCGAGTGAGCATAGTGGAAGACTCCGTAGCTGGATTGGAAAGCAACAGTCTATAACATAACAAAACACAGAAAGTGGGCGTTTATTGTGGTCCATACAACGTCAAAGGTCTTCTTTGAAAACTCACAATTTTTCATCACATCTTTAGATCATTCTTAAACAAAATTGAAGTCGATCAACTTGCATTTTGTGGGAGAAGTTTGTAAACATATAACTCCGAAAAATGCCCAAAACAAAATTGGGCGAATTATTGTAGCACCCCCTAGTGTTCAAATCGCACAAGATCTTTTGTTGTTGAAAAACAAGTCATACACCTAAGGGGTTAATTGGTCCATATTATACATGTAGGTGATACAGCTTCAGTTATGATCGACACAAAGTTTGGTATGAATCGGACCCAGGGGTGTAGGAGATGTGGCCAATTATGTGTGAAAAATTTCGGACATTCTGGGTGAGCGTCAAACTTCGAGGGGGAGCTAGAGAGTAATTATTTTACCCAAATTTGACGTCTATATCAGATGGCTATTTTCACCAAGCCTGACAAGCTTGCCAAATTTGGTCGATTATGGAAAGTACTCAAAAAATGTGCCCAATGTACAAAAATAAATATCCTCTGGGACTGACTTCGTCAGTCGCTCGGACCCTAATAAGCCAAGAAAATCCATTCAGAAAGCCGCTGATCATGTCCTGTGTGAAGCCAAAAAGCCACTACACGTAGATAAGTATGACAAGGGGCGTTTTTTTCTTTATTTACGCTAGTGATGTTGTGGCGGTTGTTACATTATTACATTATTATTTGAACTCAAACCATGAACTATTTTCCAACCTGAAATGAAACCTGTAAATCTGGGCAGTGATGATTAGGTGGTATCTGGAAGTTATGGGCAGCTAATGGAAGAATGGCAGCGGCCTGCTTTATTGGAAAAATGTGCTGATGATCAGCAAAGTTTGGCGGGCAAAGAAACACTTCCACCCGTCAAAGCTGCTGTGGGCCTGTTACCACAGCAGCTTACACCCATCAGGCAGTGATAATTCATGCATCTGGCTGCTGTTAAAAGACCTACAACAGACAGATGTGAATCCTTTGTTTTCAAGTTTGTTCAGTATTTTCTGGTTATATGGAGAGTTGCTGTGGCTGGTTGGTCTGTTGATTAATTCCCAGTGATGGTGAAATCCTACGTCCACCCTACGTGAACTTTTGAAGATGTATGTGAAGATGCCTATCAACAGCTTACCTTGAGCAGACACACGCCTGGTACAGGATAGGGGCAGTTATTTAACTGTAAGCTAACATTCTGTATTGGTCTGTTGTTGGAGCGTTCAAACATAAGAGGGAAGGCACTAGTAGATTTAAATGTGCTATTTTCTCACACTTACAACCATCCTGCCTGTGTAAAAAACAATACCAAAATAATATTTTTGGAAATAGCTTGGGAAATTAGACCAAGAAAAAAGAACATGCTCCTGCATCCTGGTGCTGAGCAACATCTTCTCTGCCCCAGTCTCACTCACACGCTGGGAAATCAGAAATCAAACAGCTCCCACTTCATTTATAAAAGCTCAATTTATAGAAAAATGTCCTCCGGACATCTTTCAAGAGGTTCATACAGGGTATGCTGTCTCCGCCGTCTCTGTAAATGCATAAACATGGATGGTATGCATTTTGTTCCAAAGCATGTTTGATTGGACGCCAGTTTTCTCGTACAGTTTTCGGGAAATCAAACTGACTTCAGGGGGCTTTGTGGATGGCGATTACATTTTTGACAACAATAGACTTCCTGATTTGCTTTATTGTCATTCTTAAATACTTGAAAGACGGATCAGAGATGGTAGGTTCATCCTTCACACGTCAGTTACATTTGATTCCAAAAGTTAAATGTTTTTAAGTGAGAATGATGTTGGGCTCAGAGTTCGAGCGGGTTGTTTTTCAATCAGTAGATTCTGCAGCTTGATTCCCGGCTGCTCAAGTCCATGTCAATGAGTCCTTGGGCTTGATGACATGTAGTGTTAAAGAACTTTGAGTGGTAGGAAGACTAGAAAAGTCCATTTACCATTTGAAAGAAACTTTAATAATCTACTACTCTGCTGTGCACGAGCAACACACCGTGGCTTCACATGTCAACACGCTTCATACAAGATGTACAACAAGTCATCCAACCATCTAAAGGTAAAAGAGCTTCCGGCGGTTCTGAATGGCAATCTCAAAGGTCTGCTGCCATAGCATCCTTCCACTGCCTCATCTTTTTACTTGGGTGCACTTCATCACATTTTCTCCACTGGAAGAGCATCCTCAAGTGCACTTCATCAGTAACTGTAACTCTGTCTTAATCGGTGCTCAGAGAGAGCCACCATGCAAGCGTCAGGAAATGGCGAAACTCTAAACTCGCTGACGACCTGCTTGCCTATTGATCTCTTTTTTTAAATTTCTGCAGGTAAAAGCTCTTTCTACCAAACCAAAATAAGATCCTAATTTTCTAACCCCAAAAAACTCTTCTCTATCTTTTCCAACCTCCTTGTCCCCCCCCCCCCCCCCCCCCCCCATGTCCCCCTCCTCCTTCCATTCTTCTACCAAGCCACTTCGTCGACTACTTTACAAACAAGATAGATGACATACGCTCCTCCTTTGCTAATCCATCTTCTATCACTACACTTCCATCAACTTCTTCTTCAACCCCTTCGCTTTCCTCTTTCACTCCCCTGTCTTCTAATCAAGTTCTTACCTCGGTAAGCTCCGCACCGAACCACAAAATGTAATTACCTACACTTACTTCAGTACAATGGACATTTCAGTCTCAAGAGGCCACAAGTAGGACTGTTAAACAAATTTAATAATTGTTGTCATTTCCGTAGATTACACATCAGGCATCTACTACAGGAAAAAAATCAGTTTCTCATCTGAACTGTTGTAGGCTGTCATTTACATTTATGTAATCTGGGATAGATCTATCCTACTCAACATCCATGTCTACCTAAATCTACAGAAGCAGAGAGAGAAACAGGAAGTAGTAAAAAAACGAGATTAAAAGCACAACATAACAAACTTTAACAACTTCACTTTTGCTGTCTTCTTTTGCTCTTTTTATGTCTCGGTGGACATTTGAGTGATTTATGGACTCTTTGTTTCTGTATTATTCGAAGGTTCCACTTACTGCACGGAAACTTCTCCTGGTTGTAATTTCCTTTTATTATAGGGAGTGAACTTAAAGCATCTGTTATTTTATCATGCTATAAAATGTTTATTAAATATTTGTGAATTGACCCCAGATCCTTTTAAGGATGGTGTGTGCTTTCCTCCTTTTTATTAGACCTGTTCATTACAGTTGAAGAGACTTTTGATCAAGTGAATCCTCACCCAGTTAAAACTGGTCTCATATTTCCTTTAATACAAGAGCTGCATACAAGTCATCATGGCAATTTGCCTCCTGTTCTGCCTTCAGTATTCACTCCTGGAGCTGGTATAGAATCTGTGGACTAGAATCCCACATCTAAATATAAAACAAGGAATTTCTTCTTCACTTTCTTACTCTTCACTTCCATGGAGTAAACAATTGGACCCCAAATTGGTTAAAGTCATGTGTCAGAGTCTACCTTCATACTATGTCAGTTGCTCTCCGTCTATTACCGATGCAGATGGGTTTTAATTGGAGTTAGCTGAAAGCCTGCTGCACTTAATGCAACCGCTAAAGGCTGCCTCGATGCATCGGTATCAAACGTCGATGGTCACTGACCAAAGGTCTGACGCGTTGGGAGTGATGAGGGAATGAACTGGTCTCAACAACGCTACAAGCAGCACTCGTGGGAGCTGCTCTGACTTAGAATTGCACTAGTTTGATCAAAGCAGACTCATCTTTCCTGTGTGTCACCAGTTCTTCTGCGGATTTTGAATCAGTTGAATTTCTGTTATTGTTGTTGCCACTCATGCTGGGCTGCTTTTCTGTTTATAGGAGACAAACGGAAACATAAAACGTATCAGTGGCAGAGGATTTCTCCAAGGAAGAAGACTTTCTGACTGACAACAGTACCAAACATAGCAAACACTTTGATTAACGTAACTGCTTGGGTCGCCAACTCTCTCACTTACCAAAGGCGACGTGCCACGGTGCCAGGGCGGTCTGGTATGGTGTGTGGATTTAAAGTGTTGGTTTATATTCATTTAGATAGGCAAAATAATTCAGTCTTCAACTCTCAAAATAAATGATCAAATGAAACCCATCGACCTTTTTCAGTGTTATGAGCTCTGTGAGCTTGGCAAGTAGCTTTCTGAGTGCAACTTGCCATTAAACAGAGTGTGTCAACAAAGTTGACCCTGGCATTATCTGCTGAATGTACTGTGATGGGCCTAGTTTCCAGTTTATGCTTTAGCAGTCAGTTCAACAGAGCTCGATGTATACCATTTGCAGTTTCATCGCTGTCTTCATCAAATTCTGCACTCCATCAGACAGATTTATCTCATGCACACTGGAAACATTTGTCTATCCCCCTCATTTGAGTCAAGGACAGAGCATCCAAAAGGTCTTGCACAGTCTTTGGTACTAAAACCTTCTGCAATCATCTCAGCGTTTGCACTCTTCCCAAGTGCATCATCTTCACAAAACAAGGTGAAGTTGTCATACTTGCTGCAATTTTGTCATCTTCCGCAGCAGATGTCAAGAAAACCAATATTGCTTGCCCCTTTTAGATGGTGTTACATTCTTGTGCATTTCTCTGCTGAGTACGATCATTCAGCATTAAGCGCATTTCTTCAAGTCACTGCCGATGGGTTTAACCCACGTCTTTTTACCATCTCCCATTGTTTGTTGTGGCTGCACATATTTGCACATCAACAACACCAGTCAGTACCAAAACATGTTCTTTTTTTTCAGAAGAAGTGGCGTATCTACGATATAGACAATGATGAACACAAGGGGCCCATGATTGGATAACGGGTGATCTGCTACTGTTGTTGCATCAGATCTAGGATCTGTAAGATTGCTGCCTGCTGATCAAAGTAGATCAGTGCATCCTCAATGCCTTTTGGCGGCGTTCACACATGTTCTGCGAGCTGTCCACATGTGATGAGCATGTTGAGGTTTAAGACTGTGATGCCTCGCAAGGATCTTAGCATTATGAACCTGTTCAAAGGGGCTTGAGAGCGAGTTCTGACAAAGAATAAAGAAACCAATGTGGCCGTCCAAACAAAATATGCAATATCGTGTTACACATTAGCATTACCTGTATTTGTGAATTACGTTGCAGAACAGTGCAGACAGTAAAGTCTACTACGAGTACAGCCAGCCACACCGGACCAGACCGGAGACCGGTGGCCGAGACCAAGTCAGAGTCAAAACACTAGACAAGTTTGAGAAAATATCCTCGGTCTGGAGACTAGCCTTGGATATGTGAATTTACTGATCTGATTGTGAAACGGAAGGAATTGTAAAAAGTAGGATGGGAGCAAGAGCCTTCAGTTATCAAGCTCCTCTTTTATGGAACCAGCTTCTACTTTCAGTCTGGGAGGCAGACACAGTCACCTCATTTAATAATAGACTTAAGACTTTCCTCTTTAATAGTGCTTATAGTTAGGGCTGAATCAGGTTTGCCCTGGTCGAGGCCCTTGATATGGCTGCTGGGGGATGTTTTAGGATACACTGAGCACCTATCTCCTCTTCTCTCTCTCCTTATGGATGAATTTACATCTCTCCATTGCACCTTATTAACTCTGCTTCCTCCCTGGAGTCTTTGTGACTTCACGTCTCATAGGGTCCATTGGACCTGGCGGTGTCTGATGCCTGGTGAGCCGGCCTCCCGCGTTGCTTTTTTCCCTGTGAAAGGTTATTTTTGGGGAGTTTTTCCTGATCCGATGTGAGGTCCTGGGACAGGGATGTCGTATGTGTTCAGATTGTAAAGCCCTCTGAGGCAAATTTGTAAATTGTGATATTGGGCTATACAAAATAAACTGAATTGAATTGAATTTAATTGTTTTATGGTTTAGGTGCGAAGAGAACATTAAGTTTTGGTGATAGCATTGCCTTCCCTTTGTTAACCACATGAGTTATGACACAACATTCCCTTTAAATTAAGATTTATGTCTCTATAAACACCATTCACACAAAATGCTCTGGGAGTGAAGTGTGTGAACTGAATTGCCCATGACATGAGCATGACTCATTAATAAAGATTTAACAACCAAATGTAACTTGTTTGTACAGTGAAGTAAAGCCGGTATTCATCCTTGAGGAATCTTTCAACAAGGCATGTAAAAAGAACAGCTCTTAAGCTACTGAATGAAGAGTGCTTTCCTTTATAGTCCTTATTATCATTTTCTGTTTTTCAGATGGAAAAACCTGGTGGAGGCAGGAGGCGTCGACTCCCCAGCATCACCTGAAGAACTGGAAGGTGAGCACTGGTCCCACTATATTCAGGGTGTGTTTTCCTGTCAGCTGGCTAGAGATGTGGTCAGTAAAGAGACTGATGCCGACAAACACCCTGAACGAGAGAATGTATGAGAATCAGAAAGAAAAGGAGGCAAGCAGGAATTGGCCGGCCCACTGTTGGCAGATACGTTTCACCATCGGTCCAGTTTCCACAACAAGGCCCATTTGATCTGCTCCTGGAGTTCCTGCCAGGCGCTGCAGAGAGACTCATTTCATAAGTGATGTTAAAATATTAACTTTACCTGCACAATGGGATGGTGTCACGTGTCAATTAAGTAAGTAAAGAGGTGCAGGTGTTGGGCTACAGGAATCCCACAAGGCTGTGGAGATGAGGCCCCTATAGACACAATTTCCATGTCAAAGAGCCAGTGGAACAGGACGGATCAGCTTTCAGTCCCTACAATGTATGAAACACTGTATTTCACTTCATTAAATGCAAACACTAATGCAAAATCCCTTTGGATTTGGTTTTCGACAATACAAAAGAGTTGAGTATAGGTTTTGACTGCTTCTAGCACTGTGCAGCAACCTTTTTTGACTTGTTTTGTTGCTCATTTCACAACGAATGCCGACTCCTCACTTCTGTGTTTGAGTCTGTGTGTTTCAATGATGGATTGGCAAAATCCTCAGTATGAGTTTTGCACTGGTGGAAAGTAACTGAGTACATTTGCTCCTGCTGTATAATCAAAGGTAGTCGATAAAAAATTCAGAGCATATCTATGGCCTGCACCTGTTCTTTATTTGAGTAATTCCATTTTCTATACAACTACAATTGACAGAGAAATATTGTTTACTCCTCTGCATTTGTTGAAGCTTAAATTCATATGCAGATTCAGATCATTTATTAAGAATATATAATTAAGAACTAATACTGATTAAACCAGCCTTGTACATGTAAAATCCATTATTATTTACTTTGTTCTTATTTTTTAATCTTGTTCTAATTATATATGCTTTATTACTATGGCTTTTTTATAAATACAAAAATAATTAAAAAAGACAAGACATTTAAAATTATAATAACAAATTAAAAAAATAAAAGATTAAAAATAATAAAAGACCACGACAGCCACAGAAACTATTTTAATCTGATAACTCAGCTGTAGATAAAAGGCTACTGAGTAGTTAACCATGTACAGTGTTGTAGGGGCTAGTTTACTGGACTTCATGGACTGAACTGGAGCTGATTGATGGAGTGCTATTTGAACAGTGAAACGTTCTTAAGTCTATTTAAATGTTAACACTGTTAGCTCGGGACAGGGACTAGGAATCTTTTGACTCCACTGAACGAAGCGATTTGACTCGGCAAAGTGATTTCTGAATTCAATGTCTATCATATAAAGTGATTCAAATTATCCAAACCATTACCTGCTCCAACATTGAAGTGCATTAATATCCAATCCAATAATAAAATGTATATATTTCTGAAATGGGCCGTCCTCTATAGTGAGTACTTTTATTTATTTGAGTGCTATTACTTCTGTACCTTTGACTTACTTGTCTCAAAGGATTTCTACACTGTGCTGCCTTTTCTTCCACCAAAAAGGAAAGTTGAAGAGGGCTCATGAACACTTTTAGAATGCACCACATGGTGGCGATTCCACTTTTGGTGTCTGTGACGATGCCTGCTGACCAAAAGTGCCTTTGTGCTCCTTGGTGTCATCATCAGGTGATGCTGTGGGTGGTGGCGTCATTGCTGACACTAGTGGAAGACGTGTTTTCTGAGGAGGACAATAAAGAGGCTCAGTCCGACCTCCGGCGTGTCCTCAGGCAGCCCTCCTTGTCTCCTGCTGAGGATCTGGAACAAGACAGGGTGCACACACCCTGGCCTAAAGCCCTCGGCAAGTATTTCAGTTTTGTTTTATTTCATCAGCAAGGTATGGGCACGCTACAATGTACTTGTTCTTGTTGTTTTACTTCAATTAAGGATTCAACTTGAATCTAATTTGATCAACGACACATTCTGGATTTAGAGATGGAAATAATCTTTTATTGTAAAATGAACACACCTGGATTTTAGTTTTTCTGTTCAGATATTTGAGGTTATATGTCTAGTTGGAGTCGGTACAATGAAATATCTCAAATAAAACTATAAACAATAATGTTTACTATTTGGGCTGATATTGAGGTTATTATTAGCATAGAAATATTAAATATCATCTCTCATTGTAGACAAAAAGCCTTGTTTTTTTTGCTCAAGGTTAATGTGAGTCTCTTAGGAATTTATTAGAGTCTCTGTCATCATACGACATTTTCATCCGCTAACCGGTCAGCTCCGCTTTGGCACAGTACAGGAAATTTCCCATGTCATAAATTGATCTGACAGTCAAGGACCGACCGCTTTGTACATTAACTGTCAGCTTGTTCTCCATATTTATACATATCGCATGAAAATCAATCTTGACAGGCTCTGAGTAATGCGTTTGTGTCGGCTATTGAAGACATGTAACTGCTGCAATAGCATCAGTTCTATAACTGGAGAGTATTTCTTCATTCAAAGAGCAATGAACAAACCTGAACGCGTTTCTCCATGGGCAAGATGTTTTCTCTCTTCTTCTGACTGGCTTCCTAAAGAGTTTGATTGACAGACGGTTGATCGAATCACCTGCCAATCATTTTTGGCAGGTGATTCGGCAGAGCCTGCCCTTCTCCAAACTGTTTCCAGTGACAGATTATCAGATGGTTCCGTGCAAACAGATCTGTGGTCATGGTTAAAAGATACCAAGGCTGACTGTTGTTATAGGGCACAGGAATCTCAAGGCAGGGCTCCTGCGTGTCAAAAGTCACACGCTTTGTTGACCTCTTCACCCCAAATTCCACCCAGAGAGGCTCTTGGGTTAGTTCTGCCTTTTGCTCCTGACAGACATCATTGTTACAGCAACTAGACCTAACAAGTGTTGTGTTTTAGGCATTTGAACAACTGTGCACGTCTTTATTTCAACAATTATTATAGAATTATTATAGAATTTAAGACATTTAATCTCCCCCTAACAAAAATAAGAACAAATATGTGATATTGAGTATGTCGGGAATTTATATGACATGCCCAGTGAGTACCCATCACATATTGCCTTGTACTTCTGCATAGTGGCCATGTCGCATTGGCTTCCTGCAGACATACACTCTTAGGCATGTCTCACTTTTGGAAGGGCACTCTTCATTTCCATCCTTCATTTGAACAGCACCTGTTTTTTTGTGTGCAGTTAAGATGCTGAAAACAAAGCTTCATAAATCTGAGACGGGGGCCATAAAATGGCAGCGTGCCACTCATGGATGACTGGGCTCTGGACATTTGCCTGGTAGTTTTCATCACTGAATCTGTGGGTCAGTGGTAGAGCAGGGTTGTCCTGCAGTTCGATCCCTGGCTCCGCTTGTCCATGTCGAGTCGTCCTTGGGCAAAGCCCAAGTTGCTCCCGTAGCTGTGCCTGTCATATGTGAATGTTGTATGAATATTACGTTGGGCAGGTGGGATCTTGCATGTTATCCATTAGTGTGTGAATGGGTGAATGGTGACATTCAGTGTTAAGGAGCTTTGAGTGGTTGGAAGACTAGAAAGAGAAATACAGTCCATTTACCATTTTGGTTGAGTGAGCCCCGTGTGCCACGAATAGGATTAATGACTGAAAATCTGTTCATTCTAACAATCAGTTTGGTAAGAAGCTAAACCATAACGCAGTCTCTTTTCTGAAAAATAATAAGTTTAATAACTTTATTAAACTGAAATAAAAACCAGGTTCATAGTAAGCCCCCCTCATGATAGTGTTGCTGTGAGTTGCCTAGTGTTGTAGATATCGGTCGTAGAGCTAAATCATGATCCAGTTACTCAGGACGATCCACAGACCTGTTGGATGCAGTTTCATGTAGGAACTATTTCTTTCTCTGCCAAATTACAACCGGCAAACACGAAAGGAAGCGCGCCGTCTACTCATTAGCTTGTGCTCTGACAGCAATTATAAGAATGCAGCTGCTCGACTGGTCTTCAACCTCCCGAAATGTACCCACACTACTCCGCTCCTCCGCGACCTTCACTGGTTACCGGTGGCCGCCCACATTCGCTTCAAAACATTGGTACTTGCGTACCGTGCTGCGAACAGATCGGGTCCAGTCTACATCCAGGACATGGTCTAACCGTACACCCCAGCCCGTTCACTTGTAGCTCCTTCATTTCGAGCTAAACACTCAACAAAATCACGACTCATGGTTTAATGCACTTATTGTAAGTCGCTTTGGATAAAAGCGTCAGCTAAATGACATAATGTAATGTAATGTAATGTAATAAGTTATTGAGGAGGATAGCTTTTTAAAATGTTTTACTCCAGTATCTAATGGATTATGCCTTCTCCTCCAAAGAGTAGATGAACTGAACGACCAAGGCACAACAAGGGTTACTGTAGAGTTATCGTATTGTTTGAAGCACGGGACAATCACTGCTGATATCTTTGTACTGCTTTAAGCCACGTTTTTCCATCCAAAGCTTTATGAAATGACGGGAAATATGACCATGACACACCAGTGCCACGCTACGATTGTCTCGTGACTTGTGCTCTCGATAGACAAACCACATTTAGCACAAGATGTGATCGCCCTGAATATTGCCCAATTTGAATGTGACATTGGAATAGCTGTATAATTACATGAAATAATGCAAACCCATGTGGCATGTTTTGACATGGCTGAATATTTACCCGAGATGGTGGGCGGGGGGGGGGGTTGACTGAAAAATGATGTGCTCTTCGCCTGGGGAACATCTGTATGCATTTTTCCTTTCTATTTTTTTCCCCCCTCGTGATTACAAGTTATTTTTTATTTTTTTTACATTGAGGCATGAGCTGACAAGCACCTATGCTGCTTTAAATGAGCCTTCTACGGTGGTAATAAACCTCCCCTAAGGACAATAATGCATGGAAGTATCGAAGGAAAAAGTGCGTGAGCAAAGCCATCCCCGGTTCACAAAACTCAGGAAGTATAGAAGTCAGTCAAACACCTGGGCCAGGTCGACGTTGTTTGAAACTTTCCTGGCAACAGAAAAATAAACTTCGGCTCTGGTTGGAGCTCTGCCAACAGCGCACAGTGACAGTACATTTTACATCACTAAGCCGACAACCAGAGGAATTTCCCTCCCAGTTTCTACGCCTGCGTCTGCTTTTAATTTAATCATGCACGCTCTGCTCTGCTCATAAAACTCCATTCTAATCCGATGCATAAACTAAAGTGTGAGAAGTTGTTCACCTTTCAGTCTCTAAAGGCCAGAGCAGGCAGTTCCTAAGTGCCTTATCTTAACAGCAGGAATCCCCCTGGTGCTAAAAGCTCAGAGCAAAGCTTTCCCTGAGGAGTTAGACACAGAGCTGCATGAAGCAACGAGGTAATGAGAACTCCTGAGTGAAGAGGAAGTCCGGGGCTTACCCTGTTACTGCGGATGACATTGTGTTTCGGAATTAGTTTACACACAGTCTGTACAGTGATTGGTTGACGTGGGGCAGGTCTGTGCCAGTGAATGTGAAATACAATATTCATCAATATATAGTGTGAAAAAGAACCAGATTAAATTAGAATAGATAACAAAGTTCAAGTCAAATATGTAATGTTCAAATGTTCTATTCTATCTATTATATTATATTTATATTGGTAAATAGCAAATCAAATGTAATCATTACATTTAAGAATTACATTTTAAAATACAGATAAATAAATAAAATTCACAAATTATTAATTCAATAAAAAGTAACATATATAATCAAATCAATTAAATTATAAACAGAAATAAATTTGTTAAAAACAATGCAGATCTGAAGAGGGTTTTAGCTTTGAGGAATAGCTTTCAAATGCTGCAAGTAGTCACAGTATTCACACTAGTCACACGAGTCACATGAGTCACACTAGTCAAGTCACAGTAGTCACACTAGTCACACTAGTCACACGAGTCACAGTATTCACACTAGTCACACAAATCACACTAGTCAAGTCACACTAGTCACAGTATTCACACAAGTCACAGTATTCACACAACTCACAGTAGTCACACGAGTCACACTAGTCACAGTAGTCACACGAGTCACAGTATTCACACTAGTCACACAAATCACACTAGTCAAGTCACACTAGTCACAGTATTCACAGTATTCACACTAGTCACAATATTCACACTAGTCGCACTAGTCACACTAGTCATGTCACAGTAGTCACACTCGTCACAGTAGTTACACCAGTCACAGTAGTTACACCAGTGACAGTAGTCACAGTATTATTTTTTTTATTTATTTGCACAATTCAAACAATTCAAACATTCAACAGAGATAAATGAATATCACAGTTCAGGAAGAGACAAAAAGCCAACTGGGCTTATTTGAAGCCTCCACCTATATAATATTTAAAATTTTACAAAATTACAAACATAAAATGAAAAATAGTAGTCACACTAGTCACAGTAGTCAAGTCACAGTATTCACACTAGTCACACCAGTCACAGTAGTCAATTCAATTCAGTTTATTTTGTAAAGCCCATGAGGCCGGACCAATGAGGCCAGGCCCTTTGAGGAAGGAGGCACAAAGAAGGAGGCAGGGCAATTGAGAAGGAGGCCAGGCCCAGGCCAGGGGCTGGATGCAGGAAGCAGGGCCAAGGAGTCAGGACCCAGGTTTAGTGACTTTTGGATCAAGCTTTTTTGATAGAGAGAGAGACAGGCAGACAGAGAAGGCAGGGACATGCAGGAAAGGGACAAATCCAGCCCACTGCAGTAAGGACTCAACCATTATTATTATTATTATAGCTACTTTCATTGGAAAAGAGTTGGCAACACTGCACTGGGTTCTTTGGTTGGACCATTTTAGTAATGTAGAGTACTCTTGCTAGTTTCCCAAGATACCAGCCCTGGCTTTAAGATTGATCCTCACTGCTTAACAATCTGTTTGTACAGGAATTGAAAGAAATGATACTGCTCTTAAATTCACATTAAAACGTTATTTTGGGAGCCAATATTTGGTCACTGTTTCTTACAATGTCTTTTTTTTACCATAGGAGATTTGGGAACCAAATATTTGACTACCCAAGTGTCTCGTCTGTGTTTCATTTTGCTTGTAGAGGAGTGGTCACTGATGCAGGAAGAGGAAATCCAGCACAGCAGATGGCAGCGCTCCCCTCGCAACCCAAACTCGCCCAGAACATCACGGAGGAATCGCAAGAAGACTAAGAGCAATCACGACTGCCACCTGGAAAGGAAGCAGATGCGGGTGCGGGATCTCGGTCTTGGCTATGACTCGGACGAAATAGTCCTCTTTAAGTACTGCGTCGGGACATGCCATGGCTCCCGCAAGAACTACGACCTGGCCCTGAAGGCTCTGATGGACAATGGGAGCATCTCTGGCAAGAAAGTCAGCGGTCACCCTTGCTGTCGGCCCACCCGTTACGAGACCGTGTCTTTCATGGATACCCAGACTACCTGGCAGACAATTAAGTGGCTCTCGGCGGCCAACTGCAGCTGTGTGGGCTGAGTGTCCATCTGCACACAGAAAGGTTATTGTGTGAAATGCGTGGTTTGCCGTGAGGCCTGGGTGACTAAATCCTAATTCATGTGGTCGGAGGCGAGAGGCCTGGACCAGGATCCTCAGCACAGTGGCCATGGCTATCACTCCGCTAACACCTTGGATGTTAGAGTTGCGATACCTTCAGACAGAACCACACCGGCTATGTTTGCCAGCAGCCCAGGGTAGTAGAAAGTTTGTTTCAATGTCACCAGCAATAAGCACAGACGAGGAGACTATCAGTACAGCAACCATGTTGGAGGTCTTCGGTTCTTTGGCAAAAGAGGCTCTGAGTAGCTGATCACATTTCTAAGCCAGCAGCTTGACGGTTTTACTGGAATTTAGTGGGCCTTTGGTTAGTTGATAACATATGTTTTTTTTTGACTGGCAGCTGTCGATTCCACCATTAATCAGTTTTTCTGTTTGTCAGAAAGTCATGGTACCGTAGAAGAAGCTAGCTAGTGGCTAACTGCATGCAGATATTTTTGGCTGAAACATACTCCAGCTGGTATGAAGGGTCACCTTTTTCTTAATTTGCTTTTGCAAATGATTATTGGTAATCAATGATTGTGCCAATTAATTAACTGATTAGAAACATTTTAATCTTTGTCCTGCAACATTAAATGATGTTGAAGTTAACAAAACTTCAAGCATTAAATCCCAAACCACAAACTGGCAAGATTAAAGCCAAGCAGCCCATTCACATTGATTATGACCAAACAGCTTTGACTCTTCATTAGAGAATGCTTTGTGCTCACAGATGTCAGAACATTAGCCTGTATACGTGCAAAGTTCAATAGACTGGCATATTTGAGCAAGTCCCATTTATTTGAACTGTTTTTGTGTAACATTGGCGCAATGGAACAACCCAAAGACAACCCATCCTGAAATATAATGGTAACTTTAAAAGATTTCCATTATATCAAATTACATTTAAATGGGTTAATGGGTTATTAAAATCCATTTTAATTTAAAGACCATTGATAGTTTTACATATAGAATGTGATTCATCAGCTTCTGCACGATAAGACATCTTAATATTGGCATTATGTTCTGTTGGTTAGTGAGCTAACAAAGCCAAAAACTCCACCATTTGTTCAGGTCACATTACCTGTGTCTAAAAAAACAAGTCAACCTTATAAGACCATTCACTTTTATTCTGAACATTACTGACTTATACAGCCACAACGCAGCTTTACTGAAACACGTTGGTTGTTTTACAGCCTATACTACTTATCCATTATTTGCCAAAAGCCAGTTATCCAGTGAACCTTCACGATGGAGCCAAATGTGTCTATATATTTTTTCAACTGCAAAGCCTCTATTAAAACAAAGTTAGCATGACATGAACTGCTCTAATCAACCAAAAAAAATCAGTTTAAAGACCAAATATTGTGATGTGAAGACATGTTAGTAAAAACGTTTTCTAGAATTTTTTCCTGTTTTGTTATTGTAAATACAATGGTCTTCATAAGACCCAAATTAGCTTTCACCGTGTGATACAACTCTACTTTTCCTTCCAGCGCAGCTCAATAACACAATCTGGTCAAGGAAAAGTCATCATGAAAGCAACTGTAGTCAGTCTTCCGATGTCCTAAACCTGTCTCTCTTACACACGCACATTTTAAGTTTAGTAATACAAAAGTATTTTACTTTGTTTATTTTAGTGGGCGGCATTCATGACGCTTGACGTGACCCCAGCGGCCTTTCTAAATGGAGCAGAGCAGCTTGGATCATAACATACTGTCCTCTAGCAAGCCAAACCACCGCAATGCTAATTGTAAATGCCACAGTAGCTCAGGAGTGCTTGTTGAAGCGCGGCTTGTTTTCTGTCACCGGTCTATTGTAGCATGCCATCGCAAATATAGTCGTGAGCCAACCATCACTCAGAGCAACAGCTTTTCACCGCCTGGTCTATTCTCAGATCAGGTGTGACACGATACCTCTCACAGCCACCTGTTATAGACCACATCACATGTAATGTGGTCACATTTGATCCAGCTACTG
The DNA here is from genome assembly GCF_009769545.1 of Cyclopterus lumpus. NCBI lineage: Eukaryota > Metazoa > Chordata > Actinopteri > Perciformes > Cyclopteridae > Cyclopterus > Cyclopterus lumpus. The sequence continues at coordinate 4,404,932 of NC_046969.1, read as the reverse complement.
CAGATTAGAGGCAGAAGAAGGTTTGCAAAGGAGCAATTTAGACTGTGACATTCATCACTGCAGGTATAACTTCACATAATGTGAAATGCAACCTAAATTGATAATGTTCTCGACAGTCTTATTGAAATTTGAATTTATTTATTTTTAAACTTGCTGTACTGCATATTGCTAGAAATGTAATTCAGCGACAAATTACCTTAAATGACAACATAATGTAATGTCCAATGCCACCATTTTTAAAGTATTTGTTGATTCATAATCTTTGCATAGTAACCATGGTATGGCTAAGGGTTAGGGTGCGGTTTTGACCTGTGGCGTAACGTAGTTGCGATGACCCAGTGCATCGTCAGGTCATAGGATCAAATGGAGATTTGACATGGGACAATATCAACATACATATTACCCAGCAATAAAAATACCAAAGAAAATTTTTAATGATTCCTTTCATCGTTTATTTAGATTTTATAGTTTATGTAGAATAAGCAAAATATGTTGTTGTCGGTACTGACTATTTTAAAGAGGATGAATAGAAAAAGGCACCCTTGTAAATGTATTTATGAACACAGGCTTACCTCCGAGGTCTCAATATTTGGTTCTAAGTAAACTACACTTATAGTACTTTCCATATGGTTAATGGTTAATAAAAAGTATATCAGCATTTTTTTATGTAACAACGTATACGTTATATTAACGTTATAGTAAGGCACACAACATTATTAAGTGCATTTTGAGTGCAACAAAAAAGGACATCATCCCTCATGGCTTCCCAGCCACCAACAGTGTCAGTTGTGACGCTTCTTGGTCTCTGTTACACACTATGAGGTGTACACACCCATGTTTGTGCTAGTGTGTCCCTGCTGTTGCACACACAGTGGAAATGCTTTACAAAAATATATCCATGAAACAGATGAATTGCATTTAACTTTGGTTTGTTATTCAAATATATATGTTGTGTTTTTTATTTAGCGAAAGAAACTGAAATTCTAATGTAACAGTCATTAAAATATGCATACACAAATATATATGAACTTATCCATTATATACAGAAAGTTATTTTGTTACATGCTCAACATTTTGATTATTTCATTATATGCTGATTACTGTTTTACACGTTATGACTAATTTTGTGAGTTTCATGTCTTGCTACTTCTTGAATTGAAACGAATGGCTGGCCCTGAATGTAAATAGCCGGATGTAGTTTTATAGAAACACGTAAATGTGATACTTGCAATACTATGTGTCCGTACATCCCCACCCCACCCCGACCCACCCCACCCCCAAACACACCAACACACACACACACACACACACACACACACACCACATGTTTATGAGACTTTTAGAAACCCGAGTGGACCACATGTAGCTCCACACAAAGTCCTTCCACATCTGACCAAAGAATAAGATTGAACCCTATAAACCTTGGAAAAGTTTACAGTGAAGCTTCACGTGTCATACGGTAGAATATTTATTATGCTCTAAAACAGCATTCATACAAGCTCAGCTGCATTGAAACTAGTCTAGAACCGTTCCAGCGAAGCGGTGGCCTGGAATGTACTTTGTGTCTTAGCACTAAGTGTCTCTGTGAACTCTGTTTCCACAGATAACTCTGGGATAACAAAGCACCTCCACACTTCCAACTCTTTTGTTGCTCTTGTGTTATTGGGGATCATCTGCCGAACGCTTACAGCCGGGCTTGCGCACAATCTCACATTTGCTTCCAATTACACCAACTCGTGGTTTTATGACAGCAAATTGAGGTTGTACTGTTGAGAAACCAAAGAAAACGGAAACTCTCCAGAGCATTTTCAGACACAATTATCACAAACAAAGGTCCAAACCCAATCCTTCTGGGCTGGCTCATTGTATTAGTTATGGAGCGTGACCAATCCCTCAAATTAAACAAGAGCAAAAAAAGAGTACAATTATATCTGAATTTTACTTGCTGATTTTTTGTAATACTCCACAAATTGAAACAACAGAGATCTTTGGACTTACTGGAGGGCAAATAGTTTCACATATTGCAGAGCTAAGCTTATTGTTTTGTGCTTAAATTAGATGAACACCAGCGACGTATTCTTCGCATGCCTCTTATTCTCGCATCTTTCTTCCTGCTTCAGACACGGGGAAGCGATACCAGGAAAAGGTGTTTTTAGTGCAATGGGACGTTCTGTTGTCCAAACAGAACTGTTTCTGATGACATCATATCTATTTTGGTACAGACATTCTGTACATATTACCCCACAATCTTCATCGCAGAAAAGGAGAAATTATTTCTTGAATGGAATTGTTATTTTTTTCAAATAGCTTATTTAGATTGAATAGTTAATGTAGAATAAGCAAAACATTTAGTTATTGCTGCTGACTACCCCCCACCCCAAACGCCAGCTTATTGCCCTGTCTTTATTTACATTCCTGGTTATGACTCTAAACTACACTTAAGGTACGGTTAATGGTAATAAAACATTTATTAGCATTTTTTATGTATTAACTCAATAGACAGTACTTTATATTGTAATAATAAGACAAAAATAAACAATGGCGGGCATTTTGAATGCAAAAAAAAGAAGAAAAGAATAGAAGGTCATCATCCCTCACTGGCTTCCCACCCACCTGCCTTGGAGTTTAAATGTCCACAGACAATGAAGAAGCGTCCAAATAATAATAAGCCCAGTTACCGCGTGTCTCTAAAAGTACATAAACAGTTTGACAAGCAACTGTCCATTTATTAAAAGCCCATATTCTGTATTCATATCGCAAAACAGGTCCGGCAGTCTGTAAAGTCACTGCTCAAAAGCCAGCAACACTCTAGTTATTTATTTATTTATTTATGTCCGCATTTATTGATATTATATTTGTAAATTAATTATGTAAATATTCAGGTTATGGTCTGATGAGAATGTAGAGTAAATTGAAGACATTATTTAGTTTGCGTTGTTGTGTTTAGGGAAATGATGTCAACACGTCTTACACTAAAATACTCTTCAGCAAATACCTAAAGTTTAATTAAAATGTATTCAGAGACAACAGACTCTCTTCATGCTACAAGACGGAGAAATTAATGAAAATGATGAATGCTGTTTTATGCTTCCTTTATTAATCTGACGCAGAGTTGCCACAGATTTAAACAAATGAAAACGCAGTGCTTACTAACTGTGCTTTCAGCTTGTGTACATACAGACTGAACGTGGTACCATGCAGTGTGTCACCAGCAACATCCTTTCTGAGGCCTTCTGACTGTTCAAATATCTGTTTGATGCCATGCATCATGTTGCTTTTATTTAATAATTTAAGAGTATTTATTGTTTAAATTATTGTATTTATTGTTTATTTGCATTAAAGCTGTTCTGGCTATGTTTATTACCAATGAAGTATCCATGTATATTCATGTTTTTCCACAATAATCCATATTGTGTAAGGAATGTTTCATCTTCAAGTACCAAATTATGTTATATATTCTAAAGCATATAAAGACTGGAGTGTGTCCCTAGAATAATAGTCATCAGAATTAGACATTATTATTGTCATTCATTAAACGTGAAGATTTTACAGGCCAGCACAACCCAACTGGCGACTTTGAGTAGGAGGTGCCACAATGCTGATACATCTTTAAATTAATAGGATCCATATTTCAATTAAAGCAAACAGTGAACGTTACAGAGCTGCGAGTATGATGGACAGCGAGGAAGTACAATGTCAAAACATAAGAATTCAAAACTTTTTAGAAAGCTAATTTGCTATTATATTGCAATTTAAATAAGAGAATAAGGAAAAGGAATTATTCATTAATTCAAATACTTCAGTTCATCTGGAAAATTGAAAAACAATCAAATTTGTTCAATATACTTTTTTTTCTTTTTTTTTTTCTTGAGAGACAAAATTCACATTGTCAATTTAAAATAGGTATTTCTTTCATTCTTGAATTAATGTCAGTTTCATTATTAGATTATTTATTTATTTATCACGTAAATTATCATCAAACTTTGTTAAAGCCTATAATTTTTCTGTTGGCACACTCAACACTCCAGCCAGTGGTGTAAAGAGTAATATTACCAAAATACGTACTCGTACACAAAACACTTCAGTAACAGCAGTGAAGGAGGAACACTTATCAGCCAGTGGCAGCTGGTGGAATATTTTTTTGGTAGGGCCATCCAATCAATTTCAGCAAACATGATGATTTAATGCAAAAAAGTATCAAACACGCATTTCTACTTTGTAGTTAAATATTTAACATTTATTCCAACACTGACATAATAAGGACATCTTATTCATACAATTCAGTATATTAATATATTATATATATATCATATAATAATATTCAGTTTAATATGATATATAAATACCATCTAATGTAAATATACAATATACATATCATAAATATATTATAATAAAATATAAATATCGTAAAATATAAATCACATATATATAGCTATATATAAACAATCTAATAGAACATGTTTATCTATTAAGATGCCCCTATGAACCTTGTTAGGGTTAAAGTGTGCCTGTTTTTATCCACCTCCTCATTGTGTTTCTTCACCTCCACCTGTGTCCGTCGTCCAGCTGGTAGCGACGTTCACTTTGTCCAATATGGCTGCTTGATGGAGTTATCACGTGTGCCCTGATGTTCTCATGTTTTCTTAATTCTTCCAACAAGTGCTTCATAACCCTTACTCCCATAACTGTCCCTGCTGGATCTGTCCCAGTTGATTTTACCGGGTCGGGTCTTCTTGGAAGAGAAGTGCCTGACAAGAACGCGCAGCTTTTGGGCCAGATGACTTCAGCCCAAAGCTGAACGCGGATTGGCTAAATTGTACATCACTCATTTATATCTTTAATCAGTAATAGGCTAAACTGCTTCTTAGACCCGTCTCTTCTGGGCCAGAACAGGCGGAGAGGAGGTACAGGAAAAGCATATATTTTGCGCAGATATCCTATTTTACAAATATTACCGGGTATATTCCATATCTCCAAAACACAAATATTGACAATTTGTATAATTTATAAATATAATTAATATAATTATAATTTTCATATACTTTTTTTTTTTTGTGGCTTAAGGTGGATGACCCTTTATTGGCCAGCCGCCACTGGTATCAGCCTTAAAATGTGCTTACGATTTATCATGATCCCTCGTGGGCGTGGCATGGAAGGGGTTCACCTCTGTGGAGTGATTCCAGCTGGGTCTGGAGGAGTGCTGCTGCAGAGTGAGGCGCCCTGTGGTCAGAGAGCCAGTCTCTTCTCAGCCACCTGTATGAGACGTCAGGTCGTCTCCCAGCAGCCTATTTAAAACAACAACAACAAGAGTTAATAGTCTTCATATCTGTCGTGACGCTCTATTATCTTGAATATACTAGTATATAATAGTGTATTCTAAAATACCTCCTGAACACTATTTTTGTACATTATGAAAAATAAAACATTCTTAAATGTCGTTTGTCTAACTTTAGTAAACTTCTCTTTAAATGTGAAATGCCAAAATTTGAATGTAAAACATTCATTACATTCTTATTAGAAACAGAATGTGAATAGTGCTGATATTATGTTAAGACTTATAGGACTACTTGGTATTAGAGTGAACATTTGAATCCATTTTGATATATATTGATTGTAGAATTTACTGTGAAACAGCTACAGCTTATAACTTGTAGCTTTGCTGAAGAAATCTGAACTATTTCATGCACAGAACAGATGGAGGCTACGGCTCAGGGCTTCCAACATTTACCCTCAAATTCTTACAAACACTTTAATTCACACAATTCAATTCAGTTTATTTTGTATAGCCCAAAATCACAAATCACAAACTTTGCAATCTGTACACATACAACATCCCTGACCTTTGACCTCACATCGGATCAGAAAAAACTGAAGAAAACTGAAAAAAAACTTTCACAGGAAAAAAGTGAAGAAACCTTCAGGAGAGCAACAGAGGAGGATCCCTCTCCCCGGATGGACAGAAGCAATAGATGGACCATGATCCAGACCACCACAATCCATGATACAGAAGGAGGAAGAGAGGAGAATTAGCAGGGCCATGTCAGGAGGCAGGAGGCAGGAGGCAGGAGGCAGGAGGCAGGAGGCCGGGCCACGGAGACCGGAGGCACACAGTTGGATGTGTTCACCAGACGTTTCACAGGGAAGTTTGCCCCACCACAGCATCATGAGATGACACACATGCAGCAAGTTTAGCGCAGTGCATTGTTGATAATGTCAAACACACACAAGAGAAGGTGTGTGCTCCCTGGTTGTGACACCAAGCAGTAGGGCTAGGCATGAAAATACACCTGGGTGGAAACAAGGGGAAGATGCCACCTAATGGTTACACTGTAAACTCTAGCTGGGCGTGAATCGTGTGTTTAGTATGCAGTGTGATCTGTGATTACGCAAACACACTTCAAATTCAATTAAAAGAAATGTTTTGGTAGGTTTCATGTCTCCATAATTAAGTATTGGCCTGACATTACACCCATTATCTCATTGTCATACAAGCATAAAGTGTATTGGAAATACATTGAGAAAATAGAAAATATTGTGTGGGTAAAATAAAATGAGGTTTTACAAGACAGGAGTAAAACACACTCGGTTCTTATAGCATTTATAAACTGACATATATGGGGAAAGTGAAACTATGATTAAGACTGATGCAGTTGAGGAAAAGCTTAGAAAAAAACTTCACGTCAACCTTGAATAATTTGTCAATTTACCAATTAATTGGTAAGCTTTAGTTTCCTTTTCCACAGTAAACTAATTATGCTGGAAACTAAAAACACATCTTTTCCAAATATACCTTGAATAAAACCAGATTAGCACTGGCACTTGAATGGTACTTACTTATGGTATTACTTATGGTATTTTTGTAGTTTGGCTTTCTTGAAGAAACGCTATTTTCTTGATTTTTGTTGTTCTGAGTATGTACTCGTGGTTGAATGCACTTGATAAAAGCCTCCGCTAAATGATATGTAATGATATGTAATGTATTGCCTTTTGATAGTTTTAGGAGTCCAGATAGCCCGATTCAAAGAACTGGGTTAAAATTAGCAATATATAATAAAAAATGTTTATCCATTGGCCTAAATATTGTTTACTATACACTCAATAACCTGAGAATGTAACAAAGTTAAAGCCTGAGTGATTATTAATGCTCACGCATTAATACATTGCAGCATTTTGATTTTTGTAGTTGATGGAGGTAAAATTATAAAAAATATCGTCTCTGTATTTTAAAATCGGATGTTGATTGGATACATGTCGTGATGTAGAGGTATAAAGTAGCATGGGCCAATGTGAAAATACTCAAGTGAAGTAGGTCTAATATTATTACCTCAAAAGCTAAACTGAAAGTATGCTGCGTAAATGATACTGACTGACAAAATATCAGATCATTTCTATGGAGATAAACGATGTTTTCACGATGTCTACGGCCCAAAACAATGTATTATAGCGGCCGGTACGCTACAGTAATAACGCAGCTGTACATTTGGCCTTTCAGACTTGCCGTAGTGCAACAACATTTAGCGCGAAATTGAATACCGACCGGAATAAAGCTAAACATGCCAAACTAATGCTATTATAAACATTCTACGGGACTAATATCCCCCTCGGTGACTATGATAACTCACTGGTAATGTCTATCGGTATTATAAGTCAGTTCGTGCTTTAAATAAGAGTAAAACAAGGAGCACAGACATGAGCGCCTCGGCAGAGCAGCTAGCGTCAGCTGCTGGTGGGTAACTAGGGCTGAGTTAGCTTCACATGCTAGCAACACGGGCAGCGGAGGAGCCCCCACTTCACAGCCGCGCATAGGAAACAACGGCAATGGTAAGCAAGCCACATTATTGTTCTGTATTTCCAATATGGACTGCATTCGGCTGTTAACTACCAGTTGAAACTTCCTGTCTTAATGCTAATCGTTTACAATCCTGATCCCAGAGAAGGAGTCTTGCACCCAGTCAGGTGGCCAAACGGAAGCAACCAGGGGATTCCTGTGAGGATGAGGACTGGACACAGACAACCGTAAGTCATTAGCGTGGTCAATACGTTAACGTTGTACATTAGCTTAATTGGAAGCTGTTACATGTCAGATCTCTCCCACTGGTGCGTCCTTACACGAAGAGACCCGTACCCCTAAGTCTGTCCATGAATCCAGCCGTTGAGATGCTTTCTTGCATATTGGCATATGCCCAGATCTCCCATGACGTGTCTCCCGACACCTTATGAAATGTTTGCAACCGCTCTTCAGTTCAGCATCACCTGAATCACTTTATTTATAGAGAAAAAGTGTGTGATGCTTTTTTTCACAGGAGAAAAGAAGAAAAGGTTGTGAGGAGAGGCGAGAGAGCCACATTTCTCCCTTCAGAAAGCCTCTGACACCGCTGAACAAGCCACCCCAGTGTATGGATGGGGACAAACATGTAAGCGTTGTTGCGCACCATCAAACTACATGCGTGTGAAAATAGTTGCAATTTGATGCACCGACTTGGCTCTTTGGTTTTACAATCCTTTCTGCAGGAGGCGTTTATTCGCAGTATCCTCTCCAAGCCATTTAAAATCCCCATTCCTAATTACACAGGTAACAATTGTCTTGTTCCACACTTCTCTCTCATGTCTAGTGCAATGGCTAAATAATTACTCAAACTGTCCTCTTGATGAAATGCCCACAGGCTCACTGGGAATCAGGGCACTCGGCCTGAAGCGTGCAGGTGTGAGGAAAGCACTTCACGATCCCTTCACAGAAGACGCTCTGGTCCTTTACGAGCCCCCAACTCTGAGCGCTCACGACCTGATCAAAGCTGAAAAGTAAGTTCTCTTAAAAGATCGATTCTGATCAGCTATATGGATTTGTAGATTTAAACTCTGCCTTGTGCATCCACTGGTATTTCTATATCAGTTCTTGTAAAATAAAGAAACGTGTCGCCATTCTTTGTCCTGTCCAGAGATAAACTTCCAGTCCATGTCGTTGTGGATCCAGTTTTAGGAAAAGTGCTCAGACCCCATCAGAGAGAGGTAAAGCCAAGATTCTTTCTTTCCTTTTTGCTGACCCAAATGAAGAATACAATCATATTTAAAGATATATTGCATTCATCATAACAATAGTGTTATCCTATAAATGAAGTGGCCTCACTTTGCTTCTCTTCAGAAACTTAAAAATGGAATGAGAAGTAATGTACTTCTCGACCTTTTAGAAGCAGTATATTGACAAACTAAAGTAAAGCTTTTTCTGGGGTGTGTGTGTATATATATTTTAGATAGAAAATGGATGTCTTTTTATCTCTTGAGGGGGTGAAGTTCCTGTGGGAGTGCGTGACGGGAAGACGCATCTCCGATTCGTACGGCTGCATCATGGCCGATGAGATGGGCCTGGGGAAGACCTTACAGTGCATCGCCCTCATGTGGACCCTGTTGCGCCAAAGCCCCGACGTTAAGCCGGAGATAGACAAGGTCATTGTGGTATCCCCTTCCAGTCTGGTTCGCAACTGGTACAATGAAGTAGGAAAGTGGCTGGGAGGACGCGTGTCACCGGTGGCCATTGACGGAGGTTCAAAGGATGAGATCGACAGACAACTAGGTACAGTTCACCTTTCCCAGCACATCATCAGTATCCACAGCAGAGTCTGTAGACCAAGACTCTTGCTATTTTCATAGACATCTGCTTAAGCAAACAGCCTTTTGCTCAAGAGCCAAACCGGAATCATTGTAACATCACACGGCCATTCTATATGATAATTGCACCCTCCACTAATCCGGCCATCATCCGTGTCACCTGTATGTCACCCTTCTTTGCTTAGCACAATGTAGCACCCTCTTGTGGTTGAATCAAAGCAAATAAAAACCAAACAAAAGAACAAACAACAACTCCAGTGTTGTTTCCATGAACTCAACCTCTGTTGAGTACTGGCTCGCTCTCCGCTACTTTGCGGTCACTCTTCCCCTGAGTCTGTCTAATAGTCATCACATTTCCAAACACAACTCCAATTTATGATGATGTCGCCCGGTGTCTGCTTACACTGAAAAACCAGAACAATTAGGTATACACTGTATACAGTATGTCAGCTGTTTTCTGCTTGTTCTGCTGGCCCCAAGTGGCCAAAAATGAGTCAATGCAGCTTTAAAGCTGGACAGATTCCAAAGTCACATCAATCAAAACTGACATGACTTAATTCTCAAGATGTTTCTGCTATTTTAAGTTGAATGGTAATATTGCAGCGTGTCATTTACATTTTTGGCCAGGTAGAAAAATGTACTTTGTTTTTTAGTGAACTTCATCTCTCAGCACGGTTTGAGAATACCAACCCCGATCCTGATCATTTCATATGAGACATTTCGACTGCACGCCGGGGTTCTGCACAAGGGCAAGGTCGGATTGGTCATCTGCGACGAGGTATTTCAGCTCATCCATTGTCCTCCAGAATTGTCGTGTGAGGACTGTTGACACAGTGGTGTAATAGTTGTGCGTGCTCTAGGGCCATCGGCTGAAGAACTCTGACAACCAGACATACCAGGCTCTAAATGCCATGAGTGCTAAGAGGAGAGTCCTGATATCGGGAACTCCCATCCAGAACGACCTGCTGGAGTACTTCAGCCTGGTCCACTTTGTTAATGCTGGGATCCTTGGTAAGTAGCTCCACGTACAAAATGGCTAAAACACGTTTGGATTGTTTCTGTCGTTTGGCCTGATGTTCTCCATTTTCTTTTTCACCTGGATGACAGGTACAGCCCAGGAGTTTAAAAAGCGGTTTGAGCTTCCCATCCTCAAGGGTCGAGATGCAGATGCTAGTGGTAAAGACAGAGAGACAGGAGAGGGGAAACTCAAGGAGCTGATCAGCATCGTCAACAGGTTAGCTCAACGCACGTTTGCAGGGTGTTTTTATTCTTATTTCATTTTCTAGAATAAAGATGCTTTTGTTATTTCTATCTTTCATTAATTAATTATATATATATATATATATATATATATATATATATACATACATACATACATACATACATACATACATACATACATACATACATACATACATACAGAAACCTTCAGCAGAACAGGGGAGGATCCCTCTATCAGGATGGACAGAAGCAATAGATGTCATATGTGTACAGATGAACAAGTTAAGACACGGTATCGTGCACATATTAATACCCCCTGTAATACTGACCATGTTCTTCCTCTACAGGTGCTTGATAAGGAGAACATCCGATATCTTGTCAAAATATCTTCCTGTGAAAATCGAGCAGGTTGTGTGTTGCAGGTAGGTTGATTTGGCTCTGGCAAGAGGCAACACTTTTTTTACTCCCTTACTTTGAGTAAAACATGTTTTCTAATCAAAAACCTTTTGTTTATTTACCAAATTCAGCAGAATTTTTCAAATACATTAGTTTAAAATATAGCATATACCAAATGTAGCTTTATTTAAATCAGGAAATATGGCTACAGGCACATCCACAGCAAGATCTTATAAAGTATTGTGCTTCCAAATACAATAATGCATTGAACGATATAGATTTAAATATGTCAACACATTCTGACGGGTTCCCTGTAGGCTGACTCCTCTGCAGTCGGAGCTCTATAAGCACTTCCTGCGGCAGGCGAAACCCATTGAGACGTTACAAGAGGGCAAAATAAATGTCTCCTCCCTGTCCTCCATCACATCACTCAAGAAACTGTGCAATCGTAAGTGTGCTTAAACCAAATACAACGACTGTAAAATCACCTGCTGCTTGGTGGAAAACACTAACCAGCGTTCTGCGTCCCAGACCCGGCTCTCATCTATGAGAAGTGTGTGGAGAGGGCAGAGGGCTTTGAGGGGGCACTGGATCTGTTCCCACCCGGTTACTGCACTAAGGCTGTGGAGCCTCAGCTGTCTGGTAAGAACATGTACAATATATAATGGGTCCTGACTCTCTCTCTCTCTCTCAACACTCTTATCTTAAGTGTAATTAATTAATTAATTAAAGGAGGCAAAACAAACAATCAAAGTTAAAGATGAAGTTGACTGATAGCATTGTTATTATTTTTTCTTGAGATATTGCCACACACAAAAGAGAGGCACAAAAAGAAGTCTGATTGTAGCGAAGAATCATAAAATGACCCTACCTCTCTCTTCATTCCCTCAGTAAACATTGTGAACATGAGTTTATGGTCTCAATCTCTAGTTTCAAGTCTTCTTCAATACAGCATGATGTTCATTTAGAGTCAAAATAAATGATGGTATGCTTTAGGGCTTTACTGTGATTGACAGCTACCAGAGTCTACGTCACTCCTCCACAGACCAACTATGGTCACTTCCAATTAATGGTTGCAAAAAACAAAAATGCAACGTCAAAGATCCAAGATGGCGAAGGCTCAAAACCACAAACCAATGGGTGCCGTCATAATGACTTCGTCCATCATAGACAGTCTATGATGATAATGTGCCAGTGTGTTCACAGCTTGTTTTGTAGGATTGATACTGTAATTAGGGTGCACACTCAAATGTAAATGTGAATGTGAAAAAAGTGTCTCATCTCTCTTTTTTTGTAATGTTTCAGGGAAAATGCTGGTTCTTGACTACATTCTGGCGATGACTAGGACTACATCTAGTGACAAGGTGGTGCTTGTCTCCAATTACACTCAAACACTGGACCTCTTTGAAAAGCTTTGCAGATCTAGAAGGTAATCTTTGGGAAACCGCCATTTAATTGCCTGTATTGTAGGATATGTTGGTTAAAGTTAGCGGCTACCCTCTTCTCTGTCTTCTGCAGATATCTCTATGTTCGTCTGGATGGCACAATGTCCATTAAGAAAAGAGCCAAGATTGTAGAAAGATTCAACAGTCCATCTGTGAGTCAGAAAACTTTGTTTCAAACAACACTGAGCTTTAAAAGAAACAACATCAGCTGAACAACATCTGACTCGATCTGTCTTCTCAGAATCCAGAGTTCATCTTTATGCTGAGCAGCAAGGCTGGTGGGTGTGGCCTGAATCTGATCGGTGCTAATCGCCTCGTCATGTTTGATCCGGACTGGAACCCGGCCAATGACGAGCAGGCGATGGCACGTGTGTGGAGAGACGGCCAGAAGAAGACCTGCTATATCTACAGACTGCTCTCTGTCAGTTGAACACACAAGATGCACATAAACACTTCTTAAAGGTGCAACGTGTAAGATCTGGCCAGAGTGTGAGGAGGCTTTAGTGCTGCCGTCATGTTACTCAAATGATCATGCTAACCAGCCGAGGATTGGAGCAGCCGCCGCTTTCCTCCCATAGTTGGCTCCTGGCGGCGGGAAGGACAAAAGCGAAAGACAAGTCGTCGTCCCATTTCTGCCACTTTGGATTTAATCTAATATACAAATGTACACCGACACGTACACCCAGTTAGTCTGGGTTTCAGCAGTTTGGTTGAATTGTTCTTCTTGCCCTGCTGTTAGTTTAGTAGTTTGCTTTTTGTTACATAACTGATAACTAATTAATTTCGATTGTATGGACCTAGTAATAGAGGAGAAATGCTGCCCTCTTGTTTAGAGCACGTGGCTAGGTATTACACATTGCACGCTTAATGCCTGTTTTTTTTTAGCAATACACATTAATATTTTCACATGTATAAATAACTTTTTTCCTCCTGATTCAACTTTTCAACACAGTTAATGATCTCATAATGAATGTGTCGGAGCAGCACGGGAGCTGCTGATAGCCGGTTTGGTTTCCACGTTTTGACGTGTGTGTGTGTGTGTGTGTGTGTGTGTCGACAGACCGGGACGATCGAGGAGAAGATCCTCCAGCGGCAGGCCCACAAGAAAGCCCTAAGCAGCTGCGTGGTGGACGAGGAGCAGGACGTGGAGCGTCACTTCTCCCTCGGCGAACTCCGAGAACTCTTTACCCTCAACGAGGAGACCACCAGCGACACGCATGACCGGTACGTGACTCGTGCAGCACGGATACAGCACCGACTTTTTAACATTGATTTCATGCTTGGCTTGTTACAAGGGTTTGAAACTAAATGTTTAGGACACATGAAATCTGTGGATCATACAAAATATATAATTTAACATACTGGTTGATATCATTGATGGAAGAAACCGGCGGTTTCTGCATGGTACGAGGGAAGTCTTTGCTTCATGTGTTAAAGCTGCATTCTCTCTACTGACCACCAGGGTGATAATGTTAATTTAGTAAATTATGGTCCATTTAGAGTCAAACAGACCATAAAGCAGGGTATACTTTAGGGCGGGGCTACTGTGATTGACAGGTCACCTGTTGCCGCAGCTCTGGACGTATACGGCGTCTCTACGTCACTCCTCCACATTCCAAATATGATAACTTCTGTTCATTGGTTGCAAAAAAACCTATATGGTGACGGCCGTAATCCAAGATGGAGACGAACTCAAGGCTTCATAACATTAGTCCACAGACCAATGGATGATGTAACCATGACTACGTCCACTTCTTATATACATTCTTTGGTTTTTACGACTCTCACCTTGTATTACATCTCCACCTTATCAAATCATTGCTCTCATCAAAAATCCTTTCACGGATTCACGTTCATAGATCTGGCCCACAGTGGTTTTCATTTTCTCATGAATAATTAGTGACGTTTGATCATAAATGCATGTGACGTATTGAACCGGGCCTCTCCTCTTCCTCCTCAGGTTTCGCTGTCGCCGCTGTGTGAACGGCAGGGAGGTCCGGCCTCCTCCAGACGACTCTGACTGTACCAGCAACCTCTCCCAGTGGAACCACTGCTTCGACAAGAAGGGTCTGAGGGACCAAGTGCTGAAAGCCTCCTGGGACGCTGCCGTTTCCTTCGTCTTCCACCAGCGCTCTCACGAGGACCAGAAGGGTGTCGTATAGCGAGAAGAACTCAAAAGACTATCACAGGACCACATGCACTGGATGTCCTGATATTTATTTGTTATTCTGTTGTATTTTTTAAAAATAATTAAAGTAAAGGAGAATAATTTGTGTTGTATCCATCATGAATTCAGTCACCTCATTTGTTTGGACCAGTAGTCCCGATGTGCACGTCAAACTGTGGTGCAGGTTAGTTTCCCTACATTAAATTGGTTTTAAAGGGACCATGACCAGTTTAAAACATAAATATCACCATTTGATTGTAGCTTTAAGCTCATTCACATCTGTAGTCCCTTGGCAGCTCAAATGCTGATATATGAATTGTAGAATCAGATGTAAATGTTTAAGCGTTGTAGGTTTTTTTTCATTGTTCCTGCACAAACTCATCCAACACACATCATTTAACAATACTAATACTGCACAACAGTTCTACGTAATTGATGAGCAGCAACTGGCAGAGGAGGGGGACGTTTTGTAACATTTTTATGAATGAAATTTGCCTGCCAATTTGTGGGTGGCTGATTATGCTAACGATGAAAGGTGGCATTCAATTTACAACTCGTCTGTCTACTTAAGAGGTCAAATAAAGGCTAAGTAACATAAGAGCATCTGTACTGGGCGGCAACCTCCGGTTCTGCTGAGTGACGCCAATGCTGAAGTGTCTAAAAACATGCATTCTCTCTACTGACCACCAGGGGTGTCTCCTCTGGTTGTATAGAAGTCTATATAAAATGGTTCTACTTCTCTTGATTTATTCCCTCAGTACACATTGTAGTCTTCTTCAATACAGCAATTGTAACGTGTTAATCGCTTAAACAGTTTTTCAGCGCTCTGTTGTAGCTCCACCCTCTCATGTCAATTATGGTTAAAAAACAACAAGATGGCGACCCCCAAGATACCAAACTCAGAGGCATCAAAAGTGTAGTCCACAAACTATCTATCGTTATGGTCACAATACATGTTTCACACTGGCCATTGCCAAGTTATCCAGGTGTAGTTTAGCTTATTTTGACAGCTTCTGAGTTAATATAATGTATATCTTTTTGAAACAAGGCAGTCATCAGTAATACATGTTTATGATTTTATCACTTTCTATTAAGCCATCAACTTTGCAGGTATAGATATTTATATTGAGTCTCCGGTTTTAAATTATTAATTGTTACTTAAGGAATTTTAGTTATGAAGGAGCAGCTCTAACACAAAGTTGTTATTAACTGATCTAGTAAATAATTTACGAACCATTAATAAAGTGAGAAAAGAACTGTGTTGCTGTAGTTTTATTTCCATCCAAGCATATACAAAAAGGTTTTATTAAAGAACATGGATGATAAATATGTAATTATAGGGATGTAACAATGTCATTAGATAAACTCCAACCTTGAGGGTCAAAATTGGAAATGCCTTTGAAAATGAGACCCTGGTTAATAATCCTGTAAGTTATATGTTTTTTGAAAAATTGGTTAATTCTGAAATGTTTTGTTATGTAGAAATCACTGTTAGACATTTACATCTAAACTAATAGAAGTAGGCCCAGAGTGTCAGTTCCAGGCCCATAACTAGCTAATTGTCAGGAATTCAAATGATTGCCCTGTGCCTGGTCTTTTTCTTTAGCAGATACTTATGCAAAAGAATGCACAAAACAATAATTTTGTTGACACAAATGCAGGCTTTAGTGAGACTTAAACAATTAACCGTAGTGAAGCAAAAATCGAAACGATGACCAAAGCAGTGGCGGGAGGAGAGAACTGGAGGAGATATAAAAAACCGTAGCTGGGGCTTTATTTCAGTATTTACAGGAACCAGGTTCCCACCTTTTCATTGAGTCATGGTGTTATACACTGGGGGTCCAGTAGATGGCGGTGTGTCCCTTGCACCCTGGTGGGCTACACAATTAAAACCAAAGAAGAAGATCCCCAACTGCTGGCGGTAATGAGGTAATGCGGCTGCCGCCGCCATGTAATCACAACACCGGGGAAGAGGAGCGAACACCGACGATTAGTGAGACCGGACACCTATGGACGTCACCTGTGCTGTGTCCGTCGGTTACCGTTCACGGTTAGCGTCGTAACGGATGTGACGTTAGGACATTATAACGCACAGCGATGCAGGACATGGCGAACCACCCGAAGGCGGCGGCGCCATGTCTAAAGAAGATATGCTTCCAGGCTGTCAGGAGACATTTCGCTGCTCTGGGCGGGGAGGCGGTTCTCGGTAAGTTAACGGGGTCTACGTTCCCCTAACGTTGACGTTACCGAGCCCCGGAGTACACAAAGGGTTAACACGCGCACACGCACGCACACACAGAGAGCAGCGAGTTAACGCTACGACGACTGTTCGCTTTTATTCTCGTAGAAGCTAGCGGAGGAGACCAGCTACACCGAGCTACTCCGTTCAAAATGTAATTGGCACGTTGAGGCCATATTATTATTATTATTATTATTATTATTATTATTATTATTACGACCCAGTAATTGTCATTCAGAAGATTCCTCCTAAAATCTCAAAAATGAGCTGTATGGCCACGTTACACACAGGGACGGGACTTCTTCCCTAGCTCTGTATGTCACACATAAATATAACTGTCCATAACTGCGTACTGTCCGGTATAAGTTACCTAACGGGCACATGTTAACAGGCTCAGACCACTTATCAATACCAATGAAATAGCTTGTATGCTCATCCCCTGGTTGTCCACTGTTGGGACGTCCTAAAGTCACCCATCTGTCCTACCATAGGTCTTCCGACGCCTCTCATTAAGGACCTCCTTCCTCATCTGACGGTGTGTCAGCTGGATGAGCTCCAGCCTTCCCTCAACCAGAGAGGTAACACCGGAAGTGCACAAAGAAAGTGTCCTCCGTTTTTACTTTGATTCACGGTTAAATGTGTAATTTATTCCTGTTGTTCTCAGGGTTGTCAACTCACTCTGGGTGGATTGGAGTCCTGCAGGACATGTGTGGACCAAACCATGTAGGTGCAAATGTCTTCTTTAATAAAGACTCATCTCAGAAACTGTAGTGACACCTGGAACACGTTATCATTTGTCCCTTGTTTTGTTTCAGGTCACAGACTTTGACACCGAAGAAGAGGCCAAACACGAAGTAATGAGGCTGCTTTTTACTCTCGTCTTCTACGGCTTGACGAACCCCTTCGTCAAGAGGAACATCACAAACTTGAACACACCGTCCTTCCTGTGGGCGGCAGCCAAATGTATTAAACACTTTCTGCTCACTACGCCAGTTGAGTGTTTGACCGCCGAGCGGCGGCCTCTTCTGAACCTCCTCGAGAAGCGCATCTGGAGCGTTGGCATATCTCAGAGCATCGATATATCAAAGAGGAGGACGCAGACTGCATTGTACGTCCTCCATCGCCTGCTGGACCATGGGGTGGCCAAAAAAGTTGTGGTACATGTGCAGTGTCCCATAGTTCTGGCCTGGATCCTACATGGCAGGGGATCTCAGGATGTGAACCCTGACCTCAAGGACCTACTGAACAGCAAGAAGGCGAGCTGCATTTCACAAGCTGCTTCAGCCAGTGCAGACAGGGCCAGTTGCGGTTCAGGTCTCGGGACCAGGGCTTCAGAGGATCAAGTCACTCCCTGCAAACGCTCCAAATTGGACTCTGCGGAGGAATCTGGGAAAGCAAACTTTACATTGGACCCGCAAGTTCTCTGTCGAACCTTCACCCCGTGTGGCGGACCCCCGGTGGGTGCTTGTCCTTGGGGACGGATTGACTGTCTGGACATCAGGCAGTGTGGGTCCGACTCCCTCCGAGTGCTGAACTCTGCCCTGCCCACATTTTTCTGCCTTCGCTCTCTAACTCTTCACAGCTTTTGTAAGTTTGCTAATTAACGTGCCGGTAAGTTTTGGGGTGGAGGGGTTCTGGGCTCCCACGCTATCAGCAACACTGGTGGCAGTTCCTTTCCTTCCTCATAAAACATCTGCAAAGCTAGACCGTCTTCTTGCTTGCTATCTTTGTTGCTGCACAGCTTCCTGTCGATTAACAAAATCAAACTAGTGTTTTGAAATGCATAAATAAATGCTAAGTTTTCTTGTTACTACTGGGCTAATTGGAATCAGACTAACACTCACACGATATATATTTGTACAAATTCCAATTTGAATTTTTCCCTCCAGTCCGATACAATGCAAGTCACATCCATTGTTGCCCGCAACATTGCTACATTTTTTTATTGATTTTGTTGACACAAACTTGAGCTAACTCATTTTAGGGCCATTGTATTGGGGTGGCACAACAATCTCCATGGACCAATCCATCTGCTGTGGAACTGAACCTTAAACTGTACAACTGAGCGTCGTCCATGCAGAATATGTATCACCATTGTATTTTACTTATGTTTGACAATGGATTTTAGATTTCCTTTACATTTTGCTGCAGAGAAGGTAATGATTTCTATTGTGAGGAAAAAAACAAACCTTAACGCTCGCTTTATACTTTGAATACTAATTAAAATACTCTGTAGGAGCCAGTACTAAGTCCTGAATTTCATTCACGTTTAGGCTACATATGTGCATTGCTTTGCTCTGGTATTGGTTCTCCTCAACTAATGCCCTCTACAGGAGTTAATACACTGGCCATGGATAAGTAGCACATATAACCACACTTCAAACACCAGAACTCTCCCTTATACACTGAAGCAACATTTAAAGTTGTGGACGATACTACTGTATTGAATCCATCTCTTTAAAAGAGAGGACGGGCGGCATAATTTAGTTGTGGAGTCAGGAATAGTTTGTTCTAACTCGTTTTTGCAGTGACCTTCAGGGATTCGGATGTGTTGTTGCTGGCCAGGGCCCTGAAGCAGCTCTCTGAGAGCTCCCGCAGCTCTCTCGTCGACCTGAGCGTCAGCGTCCTGCCGTGCACCCGGCTCGTGGAGGTCCTGCTGGACGCAAGCCCCCACCTGACGTCCCTGCACGCGGAGATCCAGACTTTGATGTGGGGGCCGCGCCCCTTACCGCATCGCCCCAGAACTGTGGAGTCGGACAAGTCAGGTGCTACTTCACTGTTACACTTCACTGTGAGCAGGTTTAAAAGTGTTAAGAGACGAACCCGTCCAGAGCGTTTCTCAAAGGTGGTGCGTTCAGGGAAGGTCGGGGAGTTTGCTGGAGGCAAAATATTTGAAAAGTGGGCATTAAGGTTTTCTGGGTAGCTGCTTGCGAGCGTGTGTCTGTCCTACATTCCAGAACAGGAATTGGTGAACTCAAAGTGGATTTAAGCGATATCTAAAAACACGTGATGTCATCTTAATGTAGACCTAAACTGTTCCTTTCTAAAGAGTTAGTTCAAAATGGATCAGAACAACAGAACTCTAATACTTAAGCAGTGCAGGGTATGACTGTCTTCTTGCCCCCAGCAGGGCTGCTGCCCCTGGAGAAGCTGGACATCAAAGTGGCGGAGCTCCAGACAGATCTGCACTTCGTCACATCGGTGCTGAGGCGCTCTCCACATTTCAGCGCTCTTCACCTCGCCGGGATGAGATTACCGACCGGCTCCTCTTTAGGCCAGCTCTTCACCACTCTCTCAGGTAATGTGGGAGGTTCACCACTGGGTTTCCAGGCCTTCTAGGTTGTACACAACGCACCGGGCATCGTTTTAGAGGATTTTCTCTATAGAATTGACTTCTTGACAGCATAAGTCTGGTATTATTCTCTATTTTTCAAATATCAGAGCCGAATATATCTTCTTCCTTAGTGCCAAAGAGCTCCATTTACTGCCATACACTAATAAAAACACTCTGGGTCCTTTAATACCATCAACACTCACACACTAGTTAATTTTGACTCAATTCCACACACACACACACCTTCTGCAGCCAAGAAACTAAACCACCAAATGTGGATTAAACAGTTTCTGTTCTCCTGTCTAAGTACATTTTTGGTTATACATGTGTATGTATATACTGTGTATATATCAAAGTATTTAGAGACAATGTCACTGCTGTTTTTATTGTTTTCGTGTTACTCATCAATTGGCATAAACACAGGCAGATAGATCTACACAAAGCTAATATCGGCCTGCTCCATTTATCTGTCAAACTCTAAACCAAAATGAATCTCTTAACTTTTAGAGTCAAATCCCCTCTTGAGGAGTCTCAACTTGGAGGACCTGAAGCTGTCCGATTGTCTCCCCGAGATCCTAAATCTACTGAGAGACTGCAAGTTGGAAGGTAAGAAAAGCCGAATGGGCCAAGGATGCAAACAGCCATTATTGGTCTTGTCCCTAGATATAACTGCAAAGTCTAGTCAGTTCTCCTCTCTCCCCTTAGAGTTGCGGTTCAGTGACTGCCGCCTCGCTGAGCAGTGGAGCAACAGGGAGGAGAGTCTGCAGCGTCTGGTTGCGGCTCTGAAGGCGGTGCCCTCCCTCCACACGCTTAGCCTGGCTCATAATCGGCTGGGTAAGCAAACCCCTCACACTGCCATGCTTTTGCTGCTCCTGGACTTTATTGCCATGGAAAGGGCAAAGTTATGTACTAAATACAATGTAAGCCCTTTTGTGTTAAGAAAAACGATCGCAAACTTGCACATGTTTGTCAGTGCCATACCGTGGTAACATTATACGGTCTCCACTTTCACTGCTACACCGACAACACACAGCTCTACTCCACCATCTGCAAATGCCTCACAGATATAAAGACCTGGATGCAAGCCAACTTCCTCAAACTCAACAGCGACAAATCCTCATCATCTTCATCATCGGCCCCAAATCACTAAACAAATCCCACCACAACTTCTCCCTCTCCATCGATGGCCCCTCTGTTCCTGCTTCCACACACATCTGTAACCTTGGTGTCATCTTTGATCCAACCCTCTCCTTTGAATGCCACGTCAAGCACATCACAAAAAACGCCTTTTTTCATCTTAAAAAACATTGCCCGTCTATGCCCCTCCCCTCCCCTCTCCTCTTCAGCGGCAGAAATACTCCTCTTCATCACCTCTCGACTGAACTACTGCAACAGCATCCTGTACGGCACGTCCACCAAAATCATCAACCGACTACAATACATCCAGAACTCAAGCTGCTCGTCTGCTCTCCCACTCCCACACCAGAGACCACATGACCCCAGTCCACCAGAGACCAGATCCCCCTATTCCACCAGAGACCACATGACCCCAGTCCACCAGAGACCACATGACCCCAGTCCACCAGAGACCAGATCCCCCTATTCCACCAGAGACCACATGACCCCAGTCCACCAGAGACCAGATCCCCCTATTCCACCAGAGACCACATGACCCCAGTCCACCAGAGACCAGATCCCCCTATTCCACCAGAGACCACATGACCCCAGTCCACCAGAGACCAGATCCCCCTATTCCACCAGAGACCACATGACCCCAGTCCACCAGAGACCACATGACCCCAGTCCACCAGAGACCAGATCCCCCTATTCCACCAGAGACCACATGACCCCAGTCCACCAGAGACCAGATCCCCCTATTCCACCAGAGACCACATGACCCCAGTCCACCAGAGACCAGATCCCCATATTCCACCAGAGACCACATGACCCCAGTCCACCAGAGACCAGATCCCCCTATTCCACCAGAGACCACATGACCCCAGTCCTTCAAAAGCTCCACTCGCTCCCCTACAGCAGAGAATCCAGTTCAAGATGTTCCTCATCCCCCACAAAGCCCTTCACAACCCTTAACCAATACCTTTCTGACCGCTGACCTGCTCCCACCCGCAACCTCAGATCTGCAGACGCAGACCTCCTTACCCCCCTACTCTGTCCAAGCATCAGACCTGGGGGGACAGGGCCTGCTCCATTGCTGCCCCCTCCCTCTGGAACTCTCTCCCCATCACCTCAGACATTCTCCATCACTCTTTCAAAACAGCACTTAAAACTCATTTATTTAAATCTGCTTTTCGCCTGTGATGCTAGTTCAGTGTTTTTTTTTGTTTTGTTACTTACCGTTATGTCATGTCTATTGTTTGTATTGTTGTTTGTCTTTACCATTTTAGAGTGCTACACAAATAAAATGTAGTATTATTGTCCTGAGCTGATCCTCAGATGAGAAATGATGACTTGTCAAGATCCTTCTCCTGTAGATTATGGGATTGATATGGATGTTTTTCAGGGATATTTTAATCAAACTTTAAATCCACAATCCTCTGTGGTCAATTGGTTATTTACAAAATAAGCAAACTGATCAAACCAATAGCCTTCCTGCTGCAGCTTCAGGGGTAATGGACACAGCGCGTCAATTGAGTTTATGTTCACATTTTAACTCATAGATATCACCATGAAACTTCCAAAGTTGTTTACTTAGAATAAGACAACTATTTGTTGTGTTACACGTTTTCTGAAATGATGTTTTAAATATTATCTGATGAATTTAGGAGAAATCTACATAGACAAATAAACACCATATTGTGTATTTTGTATGTTTTCTTTCCACTAGTCTGAAAAAAAAGAAATGTTGTGGAAGCATAAAACAATCTAAAAATTGATCAGTTGATGAAAACCCAATGTTTGCCTGTAGTGTCTCACCTTAAGCTAACCTGGCTGCAGCTCTTCCGTCTCAGGCCGTGTTGATCTGTTGTCTCATGAACACGCATAAGTATGTATGAACACAGTGGGGCATTCAGCAGCTACAGCAATGTCCTTCCGCAGTTGGCGGAGACTAAATCTGAGCTAAAAGGAGAGTGAATATCATAAGAAGGAAACAAACGCACAACTCCAAATTAATCCTAATGTTTTGTGGCTCTCTAAATCATGCAAGCAAATAAAATATTCACTTGTATTGTCTGTGTCAACAGCTAAGAACGTGTTTGTGCTGGCGGAGCTGTTTTCAGGACCTTTGCCGAGCTCAGTGAAGCGACTAGACATCAGGTGTGTGTGTTTTTGTTTTGTTTGTTTTGTCTGAGTTTAACATCAGGAAGTTGCAGCTCAACCATGTTTTTATGTCTTTTTCACATTCTTGAAGTTTAGCTAGCTGGTTGGTCTCTTCTGGCTTGATCGATATATATAATTGAGTATCATCTGCATAACAATGAACGTTTATGGAGTGTTTCCTGATAATGTTGCCCAAAGGAATCCTATATAAGGTAAATAAAATTGATCCAAGCACAGAACCTTGTGGAACTCCGTGATTAACGTTGGTGGTCTTTGAGGCTTCATCGTTTACAAATTCAAATTGAGATCGATCTGATAAATAGGATTTAAACCAACTTAGTGCGGTACCTGAAATGCCAATCGACTGATCCAGTCTCTGTAATAGGATGTCATGGTCAATGGTGTCGAACGCAGCACTAAGGTCTAATAATACCAGTACGGAGATGAGTCCTTTATCTGATGCAATTAGGAGGTCATTTGTAATTTTCACCAGTGCTGTCTCTGTGCTGTGGTGTTTTCTAAATCCTGACTGAAACTCCTCAAATAAACTATTATGATGTAGAAAGTCACACAACTGATTTGCGACTACTTTCTCAAGGATCTTAGAGAGGAAGGGAAGGTTAGAGATTGGTCTGTAGTTAGCCAACACCTCTGGATTAAGAGTGGGCTTTTTCAGGAGAGGTTTAATTACAGCTACTTTGAAGGAATGTGGTACATGGCCTGTTAGCAAAGACACATTATCAATATCCAGCAGAGAGGTGCCAATTAAAGGCAACACGTCTTTAAGCAGCCTCGTTGGGATGGGGTCTAAGAGACAGGTAGACGGTTTAGAAGTAGAAACCATTGAGGACAATTGGTCTAGGTTAATGGGAGAAAAGCTATCCAAATATACACCAGGGCATACAGACGATTCCAAGGCCACTAAACTTGTGGACAGATCGGCAGTGGTTGAGGGCAAGAGATCATCAATCTTGCCTCCTAATAGTTAAAATCTTTTCATTGAAGAAGTTCATGAAGTCATTACTACTGAGGTCTATTGGAATACATGGCTCCACAGAGCTGTGACTCTGTCAGCCTGGCTACAGTGCTAAAGAGAACCCTGGGGTTGTTCTTATTTTTCCCTATTACTGATGAGTAATAGGCTGCTCTGTCATTAAGGAAAGTCTTCTTATATGTTTTAAGACTCTCGCCAAACTAAGCGTGATTCTTCCAGATTGGTGGAACTCCATATGCTTTCAAGCTTTCGTGATGTTTGCTTTAGTTTGCGGGTCTGAGGGTTATACCAGGGAGCAAACCTCCTTTGCCTCACCGTCTTCTTCTGCAGAGGGACTATCGAGTCTAGTGTCATTCTCAGTGAGCCTGTAGCACTATCGACCAGATGATCAATCTAGGACGGACTAAAGTTAGCACAGGAGTCCTCCGTCACATTGAGACGTGGTATTAAATCAAATGCAGAAGGAATCGCTTCTTTAAATTTAGCTACAGCACTGTCAGTTAGACATCTGGTGTAGAAACCTTTGACTGACGGTGTACACTTCAAAGTTATTAGGTAATGGTCTGTATGTATGTGCATGTATCCACATGTCCCGCACTACTGATTGGTTCCGGTCAGTAGTGACTGAGTCAGAACCTTCTTGAGTTCCATTTGGTTGGTAACTCTATCAGTGAGGGACTTTCACTTGTAACTCCCAACTTTCTATCTTAAACAGCTCTAACTTCATTCAGCCTGCTGAGCTGCTGGAGTTCGCTAAGAGATTGAGGACACATCCTCCACTGCACCGGCTGACCCTTGACCTCAGGGTAAACCCAGGGGATCGAGACCCCGACACGTGGAACGCTGCTCTGAAGAGGCTTCGTCCATTCTGTGTTCTCCTGGTTAAAGGGTGGAGCTCCACTGACACAATGGCAGACCATGTCAGCAATATGTAGGAAACGCTTCGTGTCCAACACTGTACAAAGTTATGAGCACTTGATGGAAAATGTGTAATTTCTTTCATAATTATAATCCGAACATACAGTATATTATTTTGCTTTGTGACACACTGATTGGTTCTACGTATGTTTTTTTTATTATTTTGTATCAAATGTAATATTGAGTTTGTTCACACTGCACACTGGCTCAGTTGGAGAATAAAAGAATATGGCGTTAGTTTGACATTTGAATAATTGATTAAACGTCTGTTACACTTCCAGTCTTCCCTTGGACAGTGTGAGTGACAGTGGACATGAAGATACAACTGAAGAGGTGAAGAGCAGTTTCAGATCTCATCTCCTGTAGATCTCTGGGCAGATAATATGACCTTTTCAAGCATTTCAAGTTTCAACACGTCCATCAACTCGGACTAAGTTGGAGCCTCGAGGCGCTTCAAGTTGTGTGACTGAAGGGCCTTCAATTTTGACTTTAGATTGTTTGCTGAAAAGTGTGTAGGATCTAGCTGGAATTTATTGAAAGAAATATATAATAACCATGTTTTCATTGGTGTATAATAATTAAAATAATACTTGTTATGATGTTGTTCCCTTAGAACGACCAAAGGAATTCTGGCTCTGCTGAGAGCCTTTTACGACAGAAGGAATGTGTTCATCACAAATGTTATTTATTTTATTGACATTTTAGATTTCTTTCTAGTGATATATTGATGACTATAAATTCACCTAGCTGTTTTTTCTGCAAATAATCACAGTAGACGACTGACGAAGAACAATCTAGAATGTTGACGTTTTTGGACCGGTTGTTAAATCTCTGAGTGAATGAAGAGATGATTCATTTGATAATAGGACTATATTTTCTGTTTTCGGACAAAGAAAAACACCTAATATATAATAAGCTTAATGTTGAGCCCTGAAAGATAAGAAATAATTTAATAAAATACAAATAAAACATGAATGCATGCAGGTACTCTTCATTCTACAATATCTACTATCAATACAAAGAGTTAAATGCCTGATAATTATTTTCAAGACAATCTGAAACAATCCCAGAATTAAGAGACTATTTGGCTTCACTTGTGCTTCCTTACTGTGAGATCTCTCCCTGAAGTGGGCTGCCACTCTGGCTATGACACTCAGCAAGTATGAATCACACTGAATTCTGTCTATTACAATCCATATCCTCATGAATTGTGAGTTCACTAGGAAGCTAAGCAGGCCAATGAATGTGAAAGAAACGCAGCTGGTAATGAGAACATCCAGCTAGTAATGAGGAGAACATCCAGCTGGTAATGAGAACATCCAGCTAGTAATGAGGAGAACATCCTGCTGGTAATGAGAACATCCAGCTGGTAATGAGGAGAACATCCTGCTGGTAATGAGGAGAACATCCTGCTGGTAATGAAGAGAACATCCTGCTGGTAATGAGAACATCCTGCTGGTAATGAGAACATCCAGCTAGTAATGAGGAGAACGTCCAGCTGGTAATGAAGAGAACATCCTGCTGGTAATGAGGAGAACATCGGGACTTGTCCTTTAAGTTCCCACGTGAAGCAAATCTCAAGGACTGCATTGTTTCATCTACGTAACATTTCAAAAATCAGGCACATCTTGTCCCAAAAAGATGCAGAAAAACTGGTTCACGCTTGTTACTTCCAGACTAGATTACTGCAACTCCTTATTATCAGGCTGCCCTAATAAGTCTCTTAAATCCCTCCAGTTGATCCAGAATGCTGCAGCTCGTGTACTCACAAAAACTAAGAAAAGAGATCACATTACTCCTGTATTAGCTGCTCTGCACTGGCTCCCTGTAAAACCAAGAATCAAACTTAAAATTCTTCTCCTCACCTACAAAGGCTTGATTGGTGATTCACCATCATATCTTAAGGAGCTTGTAGTACCATATTGCTCCACTAGAGAGCTGCGCTCACTAAATGCGGGGCTACTTGTGGTTTCTAGAGTCTTCAAAATCAGGATGGGAGCAAGAGCCTTCATTTATCAAGCTCCTCTTTTATGGAACCAGCTTCTACTTTCAGTCCGGGAGGCAGACACAGTCACCACATTTAAGAATAGACTTAAGACTTTCCTCTTTAATAGTGCTTATAGTTAGGGCTGAATCAGGTTCGCCCTTGTCCAGCCCCTTGATATGCTGCTATAGGCTTATAGGCTGCTGGGGGATGTTTTAGGATACACTGAGCACCTATCTCCTCTTCTGTCTCTATTTATGGATGAATTTACATCTTTCCATTGCACCTTATTAACTCTGCTTCCCCCCCGGAGTCTTTGTGACTTCACGTCTCATAGGGTCCATTGGCTGTGTCTGATGCCTCCTGCCTTGGCCCTGCTGATGCACCCCACCCCCCCTCCTCTCTACCTCCTTCTGTTTCATGGATTGTGGAGGTCTGGATCGTGGTCCATGCCTACTACTCATTATTCATACATTTCTGTCATATTCATGTAATGTGTTTATGTAACTTTGTAATGCTGTTCATTCTGTACACCCGGGAGAGGGATCCTCCTCTGTTGCTCTCCTGAAGGTTTCTTCCCTTTTTTCCCTGTGAAAGGATTTTTTCTATTTCTTGGGAGTTTTTCCTGATCCGATGTGAGGTCAAAGGTCAGGGATGTCGTATGTGTACAGATTGTAAATCCCAATTTGAGGCAAATTCATAATTTGTAATATTGGGCTATATAAAATAAACTGATTTGAATTGAATCCAGCTGGTAATGAGGAGAACACACAGCTGGTGATGAGGAGACATCCAGCTGGTAACATGAGGACTCACTATTCTTTACAACACTCAGTAAAATGAAGTTCCAATACCAAAGATATCAAAGAGACATCTCATCTCCCCATAAAGAAGCATATTATGCACCCTTCATTTCCTCACCACACACAGAGGGCTGAAGAAACAGACTTTAAAAGGAGGAAAGAGGCACTTTTGTTGTTCGCCTTTAATACTATTTCAATTCTAAATGTCATAATAACAATATCCGTTTTGCTGTATTTTAGTCATCTATGATTATATTTATATTTCAATACTGGCTTTGATCAAAAACAACATTAGTAGTTGTAATTATTTATCATGAGCTGTGTAGAGCTAGTGTCGTAATTCATCTCTAATAGCCTGTGTTATGAAAGCTCAGGTGGCTATGATAGCGGCCTTCAGCTCGTCTGCATTGTTGGTCTGGGGTCTCATCTTCCTCTTGACAAAACCTTTAGGGTTGAGGTCAGGTGAGTTTGCTGGCCCATCAAGAACAGTGATACCGTGGTCATGAAACCAGGTATTGGTACTTTTGACTGTGTGGGCAGGTGCCAGGTCCTGCTGTAAAATGAAATCAGCATTTCCATAAAGCTGGTCAGAAGCATGAAGTCCTCTAAAATAACTCAGCAGACCAACACCAGCAGATGACATGGCTCCCCAAAGCATCACTGACTGTGGAAACTTCCCTCTGGACCTCAAGCCACTTGGATTGTGTGCCTCTCCACACTCTGGGACCTTGATTTCCAAATGAAATGCATGAACTTTCATCTGAAAAGAGGATGTTGGACCACTGAGCAACAGTCAAGTCCTGTATCTCTTAGCCCAGGTAAGACGGTTCAGACGTGGTCTCTGGTTCAGAAGTGGCTTGACACCTGGAATGTGGTTGCTCTTGAAGCCGCAGTCCATGATTCTCCTCCAGGTTCTTCATAAAGCTGTGGTTATCCCTGTTGCTTGTGCACCTTTTTCTACCACACAACAGACCATTTAAATGCTCAGGAGGCCTACTGAACCAGACTGAGACCATTTAGGCTCAGGAAGCCTACTCAACCAGACAGAGTATTTCAAGGCTCAGGAAGTCTGCTGAACCAGACTGAGAGACCATCTAAAGGCCTACAGGACTAACTAACATTCATACACTGATGAGAGGAGCTACCATGCAAGGTGTTACCTCCCCATCAGGACTAACTAACATTCAGACACTGATGAGAGGAGCTACCATGCAAGGTGTTACCTCCCCATCAGGACTAACTAACATTCAGACACTGATGAGAGGAGCTACCATGCAAGGTGTTACCTCCCCATCAGGACTAACAAACATTCATACTCATTCACACACCAGCCTGCGGGGACAACTCTGGGTTAAGTGTCTTGCCCACGGACACATCAACATGGACTAGCGGAGCCGGGGATCGAACCGCCGATCCTTTGATTGAGGATTGGTTGAAAGGGACCGTGTGTAACGTGAGATGGAGGAAGTGGGAATTAATTAGAAAGAAGCAATACTGTATGAGAGCGTGCGGTGCAGATGAATGACAAGATGATGTCGTAAATGTCGGCAACAGACTGTAATGACCAGAAACTACATTTCAGAAGCTCTGCAGTCCAGCGTGGAACCCCAGGGTTTGTTTAGATTATTACTGTATACAAGTAATATATCCAACAATTAATGTCTTCTGTGATTAGTTATTTATTTTTCCACGTTGGAAGGATTTGTAGTTGGTGGAAGGAAGGCAGGAAAAAAGAAAAAGAAAGAAAAGGGCTTGAGACTTATTAGGCTTGTAAGTAAAATGGCATCTAAACCCTGAACAAAAAGTACATTAGATGAAAACTGGTTCCAAGAAATGAAAATCAAGAATTTCACTTCATTTCATCCTATTAGACAACTGTGCGAAATTGTCATAATTAGTCCATACATTCTTCAGTTATGGCCAAAGACATGTTCTGTAGGTCTCAGGTTTTATGACCACCAATATTATAATACATTCACAATTGAGACCAAGTTGACAATTGAGAAAAACTAAAAGAAATTGAGAATGAAGACTGAAGCAAATTTTCTTTACTGAAACAAACAAATTAATTTGACAAATTGCTTCAGTTATTTCTCTTCAGGAGGAGAGAACGAGAACAGACAGCTCATCTCCTGGGTAACAGGTAACATCTTAAAATAGACTACATAACATTTACACCTCACAGGTTCCTGTGAAAAATACACAGAGCATGTTTTACAAAACAACGCGATAAAATAGAATAGAAAATACCCCCTTCAATGTACAACTCTGTTGATACTTTATGAATACAATAAATTCATTCTCCACTGAACTGATGGAATTGGCAGCGACGAACTGGAAAGCGCCCGTTCCTCCGTCTGCAGTCTCAACAAGAACAAGTTCACAGGTCTATGATGAAGGCCACCGTGTCCCGGTAACTAGTGCAATGTGACCAATGAGCTTAAGGGGCGCGCAAACTGTAAGACATTTTATGAACACGCAATTAACACCTTTGTTTCTTTTAAAAATAGGCAATGGCAGCAAACTGGACCTAAATAAAAGTGCGATCCACAACTTTCAATCGAAGAGTGAGGGAACAATTGGGTAGACAAAGCGCATACAAAATCTGACTGGGTTCTTTAAAATGTGTATATATCCTGTAGAAAAATCAATCTCAACCTCAGTGTTACTGTTGTTACTGGTAAAAACAAGCTATACTTCGTTCTTCTAAATTCAAAAGGTAAAAGGATTGCTGTTCCTTGTTACAGTTAAAGAGGATTAAATGGCACAGCTCCTACTTAAAGAAATATTCCAACCATATATTATTCATATTTCTGTGTCCATTTTTCACAATCATGTCGTCCGGAATGCTGTGGTAAACGTTTCTACTCACAGGTGTGTGAAGTTGTCGGGGGATTCTTTCAAACAACAAAACTATTCAGTAAAACACTTTTTTTAAATTGCACACGCAAAGTCTGCAGCGTTCCACTCGGGAGCTCAGTCTGTCCAAAACGGTGTCTCAAATTCTATTTGTTTTCACAGCCCAATACATATCTTGGTCACATGATTAACAGAATAATCTCAATTTAAAAGGCCACTTGCTAGCTTTTTTTTTTAGGGCTTCAAATTGCAGTTGAGAGCCCAGAGAAAAGACCAGATTATTCTGTCACACTATTTACGGAGATAATGCCAAGCTCTACCAATCCTTAACAAAACATGTTTGTTTCAATGATCTGGTTTTCTTTTGTAAACTCTCAAATATTGATGTCCACTTTAAAAGTGCAGATTATACTAAAACTTTCTTGGGTACACAACTAAATGTACCCATAGCACCAAGCAGAAAAAGCTGCCGAGGGCCAAAAAGCTGTTGGTGAGTATCTGGTCAGATTAGTAATCATGTCTACTTACTCAGATAGTTCTGCATAGCAATTGAAATTTGAACCTTTTCAATGTTCTTGTGTTTGTGTTTAACAACATTTAAAAGCTTTGGCTTCCCTTTTTCTCGATGCACATATCCGTAGAAATCTAATCAAATTTTAAAAGATCTACAATTTTCTCAAAGTAAGGTATCAAAAAAAGAAGGGATTTGGTATTGGTACAGAAAGGTACTGTACCTACGGTAGTAGAGAAAACCGATTAGTTTCAGTACTTTTCTGGATGTGTGTGTTTGTTTGCTGTTAAAAAAATAATCTCCCTGTAACTTCATTGTTTCAAGAAATGGCGGGCACCATTTAGGATTGCAGGTACAAACTTTCTGTGCATCCTTCTAGGCCACGAGCGGCGAGTAGCTAACAGACTCTAACGCTGCTATCATTTAAAAGGATAATACTAGTGCAATGTAATTTTTTTGATATACTCCTGGAAAGAGTCTGACTGTGGCTATATCAATGTCTCAATGATGTTATTAAACTCGAGAGGTTCCTAAAGCCAATATGATTTTCAGCAAGATGACGGATGAGGTCATTGACGAGCCTAGCGTTACTTAGCGTGGAGCTCTGCTACTTGACCCCTTCGGTACCCTTTGTGTTGGATACAGGACGTTTCTCCCGGTTGTGTTGAGATAAAGCTCCTGTTGGTTGGCTTGTATGTGATGTAAAGAAATGTCTTGCTCTGGCTATGCAGATTATCTACGCCCATAAATGTATTATCAAGTAGATGTTATTGTGACAACACACGTCAGTCAACCCGCTGCTCTGCTCATTTTTTGTAACCGGTGTAGCATTGAAGATTGGTGGAACTACCAAACTTGCTAATTCGACAGACGTCCGCTAGTTAGCTTGCGAATCCCACCATGCTTTCATGCTACACTTATCTGTTGATAGCATTGTGTTTTTCTATATTGTGTGTGGATGACGTTTTTAAACTTGACTTATTTATTTTGGCTCTTCACGCTTCGTTACTCCACTACTCGTTTGAGTTCTTAGTGCAACATTTTGTTTATAGTTAGTTAGCCTGCAATGGCGACGCTACATATAAAAAGGTCTGCCGCTCTGACCGTCCTCCTACATTGATTTTAATGGGAATGTCCGTTCTACTCCTAAACTATTTTAATGGAGTAGACAGAGCAAAAGACTAGGTATAGTCAATTCAGCCTAGCAAGCTAATAGTAATCCCCCACTATAGTACTTCAGTACTCTATGAGTCAGTGAGACGAAAAGAAGACTGGAATACTACACATTTAGGGTCCTGCATTTTTCTGTAATATTGCGGCCGTGTCTTGGAGAGGGGCCCTTTGTCAATGTTTTAAGGACCTCATTATTTGAAAAGTCTCATGGTGCATATCCCTACATAAAGTTGTGTTTCATCCAATTAGCATAGCAGAACTAGACTGCTCAGAATACGGAGCCTGAAGGTATCAGGGGTAACGTCTTTAGATGTTACCCCTGGTGAGTCAATTAATGAATAAGTCAAATCAATAGAAAATAGTTTGTGTCTTTTTCTTTCAAGCAAAAAACTATAAATCAAATAATTGAAATAAGGGAGTTAGTTTGAAAGCATTTATTCAGCCAAGTGATGGCACAATTTAGTAATTTACTAAATTAAATAAATGAAAACGACCTTTGATACCTGTTGGGCTCCGTATCATAGCCACTAATGGCAGCAGGAAAGAAATAAAACAATGGAGATATTATCTCTCAACTTAAATACATATGTGGCAGAGGTAATTAAAATGTTTAGTTCAGAGCAATTAATTTTACATTAATATCAAAATGCTACTTTCTTGAACAAATGCCATTTTGTTGTATTGCTTCCTACCTTTATGTACGTTAGCCTACTGCACTGTGTGCGGAGTCCTATGGATAAACAACGGAACTTACAGGACTGCCGTTTCTTTGATCGCAGTAGAACAAAGCAAACCAAACTCTTGTTTGCGTTAACAAAAGGTGGATAAATGAGAAAAATAAAATAAAATGTCCAAAGTCCAAAGTGGGTCCTGAAGGAAGTCATCTGGAGCTACACTCTCAGTGGCTAGCTGCTAAGTTAAGGTTACAGTGAGCACAGTTCATTCTGTCAGTGCTGGTGGTGTGTGTGTGTGTGTGTATGTGTGGGGGAGTGATGGCTACTCCATGATGGTTCTGTAAATCACAGGCTCGATGTAGTCACCCCTGTAACGCGAGTTGATCACTCTCTGCCTCTTTGACTGCTTGATGATCTCCTTCTCTTCAAAGATGCCGTCAAATCTCATGTCTGAAGCTTTAGACTGCGGAAACAAACAAGGTCGCATGACATGGTGGACACATCTTTTCAATCAAAAACTAAATATTAGGTAGATTAAAGAGTCCATGTGTGAGGTTTGGGTTGCACTTACCAGTCTGGATTTGACTCTCTTGGGGAGTTCTTCATCCAGAGCGTAGACGTCGTCTCTCTTGGCTGTTAGCTGTGAGCCATCCTCAAATTCCACCTGCACTCATGAAACACAGCAAAATATAATAATGAGGGGGTATATTTGACACATTGTCCCTTAAATTCAATTACTGGGGAAATCTTTCAAGCGCCGCTAGCGTTTCAAGAACACATGCCGTGGAAATGCTGGAATAGATGGAGGCAAGGGACAGTCCAGCAGATGGTGGTAATGCAGCACTCATGAATGCTGGATACCACTCAACTTGAATTTGGAGAAGTGACGTAGAGACGCCTCTAGTGGCGGCAGCAACCTGTCCATCACAGAAAATCCGCCCTAAAGCATCCCGCTGCTTTATGGTCTGTTTGACTCTAAATGGACCATAATTTACTAAATGAACATCATGCTGTTTTGAAGAAGACTTGAAACTAGAGATTGAGACCATACACTCATGTTTACAATGTTTACTCAGGGAATAAATCAAGAGAGAAGTAGTCATTTTCTATAGACTTCTCTACAACCAGAGGAGTCGCCCCCTGGTGGTCAGTAGAGAGAATGCAGGTTGTAAGTCTCTACTGGCCCTCTGTGTCAGTCAGGGTGCACATAAGAGCGTGCTGCTGGCATGTTCCGGGACTGAGCTCACTGGCCAATCACAGACCAGCGCTTACATCCGAGCCTCCACTGTAGCCTACTGCATCGCAATAGCCCAAAAAATAGCTTACTTTAACAGAACTTATTAGGATTGAAATAAAAATTACATCTGGCGTCTGTTTGTTTGTTAATCAAACTGGACTTCATGTATGCAATTTCATAGTATCACCAGAACCAACATGCCCTAATCCTTGAATGCAGGCCTAACAGCATATGCATTTCCACCCATTAATGTCTACATATCTTTCCCCCCCATTAATATTTATCTAGATCTGCCCATTGTCGAGTGACACAAAACAACCAAACACACACACACAAAATAAATCTTACCAGGTACATGTGGATGGCATGCGCTGCCACAAATTTGGCCCCATACACCAGGCCGTCTGTCCATCGCACCTGAACCACATCACCCTGGGGTGGTGGTCCGAGCTGAGCACAGTCTCGGTTCTAAAAGGACAAAACACAGGTGTCATAGTTGTACGTACAGTATCTTGATATGAGCAGATCATCATGATAGATTAAAACATTCACGAGGACACAAACTGTGTTCACTCTTTGCCAAAGTAAAATCTTAATGTCAATTCCTACCAGATCCATATGAAACTAGTCAAAAACAATAAACAATTCTGTTTTCCACATTAAAAGCCTACCCAACAAGGGAAGGCTGAAGGAGGTTTAGCGTGAGAATTCTGAAGGAAGTGTTGACTTTCATTTGTGGTAGCTTTAAATATTTATAGTAAAAGGACTCTTGGATTTAGTGTTGTGGAAATGGACCTTATACAGAATTTAGTACAAACCAAGTGTTTGCATTAACTGGGGATCATGGGAAATTAGAAGTAAGCCTGTAAAACAAAGCCTGGTTCTTACTGAGGTTAATTACTGCTGCCATTTAAGAGTTTGGGATATTATCAATACGATATTACACAAGTTTTGTTATGAAACTGTGTTGTACAGAACAACTAATGCTCCTCACATACAGAACAAAAATAGAAAATCTAGATAGTTTAATATCTAGCTCCATTGTAAATATGAATGAACAATATGTCATAAGTTGTGTTTGCATTCAATTCTTACATTTTAAGCAAACTTTTAAATTCAAAAGAAAAGAACAAAAGAATGTTTCCATGGACTGTTTTGGAGAGAAGTCTTGGCTCCAGCATAGTTTAGCAAGTTGAGGCTACAGGCCTCCTGGAAGCAGCAGTACAAGTTGAGGCTACAGGCCTCCTGGAAGCAGCAGTACACGTTGAGGCTACAGGCTTCCTGGAAGCAGCAGTACAAGTTGAGGCTACAGGCTTCCTGGAAGCAGCAGTACAAGTTGAGGCTACAGGCTTCCTGGAAGCAGCAGTACAAGTTGAGGCTACAGGCTTCCTGGAAGCAGCAGTACAAGTTGAGGCTACAGGCTTCCTGGAAGCAGCAGTACAAGTTGAGGCTACAGGCCTCCTGGAAGCAGCAGTACAAGTTGAGGCTACAGGCTTCCTGGAAGCAGCAGTACAAGTTGAGGCTACAGGCCTCCTGGAAGCAGCAGTACAAGTTGAGGCTACAGGCTTCCTGGAAGCAGCAGTACAAGTTGAGGCTACAGGCTTCCTGGAAGCAGCAGTACAAGTTGAGGCTACAGGCTTCCTGAAGCAGCAGTACAAGTTGGGAACTAGAAACAAAACAAGTCGCCTCGGCCAGCTAACCATCGAGAAGAGAACAATGGAGAGAGGTCTTCAGGAACTTGTCTCAAATGGGCAAGTTTGAATTGTTCTTTCATGCTGCATGTACCAACCGTGTTGTCCGGAGACGAAGACAAACATTTATGTTACGTTCTGATCAGTAGTGCGTGTTAAATGTTTGCTTTGTCAAAACTTATAAAAGGTGGTTCCATAATCCAAACCCTTTTTTTTTTTAAGATGCTGCTATGGCTGGAGAGTATTTCTTCATTTAAATAAGAGCAAAGAACGACACCAAAGGGAATAGATCTATTCGCTCTTCTCCTGACTGGCTTTATGACTTTGATTGACAGATGGTTCAGCAAATATATATCATTTTTCAACAGATTTCAATGAAGGCTTCTCAGATGGTTCTGTGTCACAAACCATGGTGGGTCAGGTTGAAAAAAAAACACAAGTTTAACTGAGGAAATGTATGAATTGGAGCTTCTAAGGCTAAATACTTAAACATGTACGTACAAATAAATGAATGGAAACATGGCTAAAGTAGGTCCAAATGTACCAAACGACACAATACGAGGTTTAATGTACGATAAAGGAAAAGGAGACATTTTAAAAATTTGAAATTACTTTTGTTGAAAAAGATAAGCTGGCGAGACCTACCACGATGTCTTCGGGGAAGAGATTGTCGCTGAAGGAACCGTCATCAAAGTTGACCTCGTAGAACGTCTCTTTAGACAGCTGCACCACGTCACACTGGTAGTAGCGGCCGTTCTTGTGCTTGCATATCACCTTCTGTCCCACAGTCAGCTCATGCATGGCTGCCTTATTGCGCTGTCAGAGGAGAGTCAGGAAACCACATGTTCATGTCTCACTACCCACTCCAGTAGTCCCTCACATTTGATGCGCTTTAATGGAACAGAACTGAACTTCCCCTGCAGTGAAGAAAGTCATTCAGGAGGTTAACGGATCCCCAGGAGCTCCTTACCTCAATCTGAGTGGGGCCTTTGTGTCGACAGCAGGTGACGTGCACCACAAAGGGCCATTCCTCAGGCTGCATGAGGACTCCGGCAGCCTGGGCGCAGGTGGGATGGTAGGCAGTGGGACAGCGGCCGTGGGAGCACTGCACGCAGCAGCCCGACGCCTTCTTCATCCTCTTCTTACAGTAGTAACATTTCTGTCAAACACAAGAGACAATACTCAAAAGTGCAGCGATTGGAAAGGACTCAAGGTGGAGCCGACAGTAATTTGCTCTAATATGCGAGTGGAAATCTGTGAAGAGTGTGGACAAATATTTTGGTGCACCAGGGCTTATGAGTGCTTCTGACACCTGAATTGGAAACTTTCTGAAAATGCCTTCTTATTAGCAAATGTGCACAAAACATTCAGGGAGCAGCTTCTTTTTTTTTTCTCCAATGCCACGCCATGTTGAATTGGCAGATTATATCAGGCTTAACTAATAATTAAGAAATTAATCAGTTCATTTAATTTAACAAATGTTGTGCAACAAGTAATTTGTTAGATTGTGTGTCTGATATATATATATATATATAGCTAGCATAAGCATTTTCTGGATCATTAACCTTTTTGCAAAAAGGTTATAAGACGCACGCATTCACACATTCCTATCACATGAAGATAATCCAAAAAATGCTTTGTTTGGCAAATGTTTAGTGGAAATAGTTCTGTTGGGTTTTTCGGGCTCCACTCTTGTTATACATATTAGACTACATGGGACTATGGAGAGTTTGGTGAAGTGAGTTCAATACACTATTTGTATTGTTTTTGGTTAAACTTTTCCCTTTAAGGTTCAGTAAAACTCAACACGTCATGTTCAGATGTTTCACATTAAAAGAATTCCAGCAACTCCAAAAGGTCACATGTTAGCTCTACGAGTGAAGAAGGATGACTTGTTGTACAGATGGAATAAGTGCTGTGGAAAATGTACATTATCTTTAATCTACTGTGAACAGGTGATTTGACTCCTTGCCTTTAGTAACAATCAGCATTTCTTTTGTTCACGCTGCCTTATGATTTAAAAAAACAGCTTCCAATGGAGAATGTAACGATAAGCCATTAAAGTGTGAACTCACCAGTTTAAATCTCTGCAAAGGGATTCCACTTAAATCCACAGGACTTCTTTCAGTGGTGTTGACAAAGCGCGCCTCCAGCACAGCCACTGCACACAGCACATGTACCCATCTGCAACACACACACACATAAGCAGCCTATTCTGTCTGTTTCCTAAAGCACACACATATATACACACACACATAATAATAATAATAATAATAATAATAATCCATTTAATTTATATAGTGCTTTTCTAGATACTCAAAGACACTTTACATTATACACCGTAGACACAGCTACGGGGAGCAATGCAGGGTTAAGTGTCTTGCTCAAGGACACATCGACTAGGGCGGGGATTGAACTGCCAACCTCTTGATTGAAAGACGGGCATGCTAACCACTGACCCATAGTCGCCCCACAAATATAATATATATATTATATATATATATATATATATATATATATATATATATATATATATATATATATATATATATATATATATATATATATATATATATATATATCTATCTTATAAGCATGGATTTGATATTTAACTTCTGTTGTGTGGTAATTTGAGTGTAATGTTTGTGTTTCCCAGTAAGATTACTTTGTTGTTGTCATATAGAGAGGTTATTTGGTACAAACACATGATTCTAATGATGAGGAAATAATAGATTGTATTTTAATTGATAAATCTTATTTTGTCATCAGCAGTTTTTAATGATCATTAATGATGACCATATTCAAAAGCAGTTCATCCTTTGAGTCCAGGTGAATGTTTATGCTAAATTTGAAGAAATTCCCTCCAGACGTTCCTGAGATATCAAGTCCATGAGAACGGGACGGATGTGAGATCATCAAAATGTAAGCACGTACGCACACCCGGGAAACATAATGCCTATAGCAGAGTGTTGTTGTTCCTGTGTAGCGCGAAGGAGCTGATTCATGACATGATAACACGATTGACAACGCGCAGTAGATGAACCCGAGGACTCTGGAACAACTTACTTGTTGTTGTTGGCTTTCTGCAGGGCTCCACCTCTCAGCGAACACAAACAGCAGTTCTGCAAATAGAAGGCGTCATCAATCAGCTGTCCAGACAAGCTAACCTCTGGCTTTAAGCAGAGGCTCCTCAGTTGTCAAGCACACACACAACTCCTGTTTGTAAAGCAGCTAAAAGCCTTTTCAATGAAATGTATTTTGTATAGCCCCAAATCACAAATTATCCTCAGAGGGCTTTACAATCTGTACACATATGACATCCCCTATCCCGGGACCTCACATCGTATCAGGAAAAACTCCCATGACGTTTGTATAATCTCATCCCATGTAAATAGCTCATTAACCACTAAACCATTTGTAACAGTCACGTGATTGTCACGTGATTGTGCATGACCAATGCTTCATTTTCACTTTGTTTTGATAAACCACTAATAAATATTGTAGAGGGGCAAGTCAACATTTGGCTATGGGTAATTACATTTCTGACAACATTTCAAAAAAACCTTTATGTTGAAGCCGGAATGAGCTTTGATGGAAAATTATTGTTATTTTTTAAGAATTTTGAAACATTTGATCTGTGAAGAACAAGACGATATACAAATAACCCTAATGTTTGTGGGCCATTGAAAATAACCACTGAGCCACTTTAACTACCCAATGGGCTCCGATCAAAGCGTTTGAGCGCCCCTGACCTCAGTCATGGCGTTGGCCCTGCAGCGCGCACACTTCCACTCCTTGCTCACACTGGCCGGATCCACACCGTAGCAGCCTGGAAAACACAAACAGACAGCGTGACACACGGGAGAGCTGAGAGGATCACTGTCTGTTAGCGTGGGCTGCCATCCACAGTTAAGATATGAACAACTTTAGGGAAAGAAAATATCTGTGTGTGTATGTGTGTGTGTGTGTGTGTGTGTGTGTATACTGACTGGTGTGAACCCGGATGTTGCACCGAGAGCAGCTGATTAGGAGGCTGGTTCCGTCTTCTTCCAGGTGAGGCGTGACGGGCTGCTCCTCATACTCAGAGTCCTCCTCTGTGGTGGTGGTGAAGCACATCTCCGGGATCAGAGGCTTGGTCCGCATCCGCCCACCGGCCACCATGACGGGACCGTCTACACCGCTCGCACATTCAGTCTGGACCATAAAATGTCATTTGTGTGCATAAGTGGATAAATCATGTTTTGAATTAATCATTTTGATTAAGAATTAACATAATATAACATTGAACAATATTTAATATGTAGGGTATGGTCTATATGTTGGTATGTGAGCGTGAGAGTCTGCTCTGGTACAGTTACCTGCTGGTCTGTCTGTAGGGTATGGTCTATATGTTGGTATGTGAGCGTGAGTCTGCTCTGTTACAGTTACCTGCTGGTCTGTCTGTAGGGTATGGTCTATATGTTGGTATGTGAGCGTGAGAGTCTGCTCTGGTACAGTTACCTGCTGGTCTGTCTGTAGGGTATGGTCTATATGTTGGTATGTGAGCGTGAGAGTCTGCTCTGGTAC
The DNA here is from genome assembly GCF_009769545.1 of Cyclopterus lumpus. Lineage (NCBI taxonomy): Eukaryota > Metazoa > Chordata > Actinopteri > Perciformes > Cyclopteridae > Cyclopterus > Cyclopterus lumpus. The sequence continues at coordinate 4,363,838 of NC_046969.1, read as the reverse complement.
AGTTACCTGCTGGTCTGTCTGTAGGGTATGGTCTATATGTTGGTATGTGAGCGTGAGAGTCTGCTCTGGTACAGTTACCTGCTGGTCTGTCTGTAGGGTATGGTCTATATGTTGGTATGTGAACGTGAGAGTCTGCTCTGGTACAGTTACCTGCTGGTCTGTCTGTAGGGTATGGTCTATATGTTGGTATGTGAGCGTGAGAGTCTGCTCTGGTACAGGTGCAGGTAACTACCTGCTGGTATGTGTGGAACAGTGCGCAGATGGAGCAGTATGGAGCTTTGGATCCCATGCGCTGGTTGTACACCCTCTCTTTCTTCAGGTTGGGAGGTTTGCTCTGCCACAGGTGAGCCAGTGGTTTAGCCCAGCTCTCCCCTTCCAGACCACCCTCCTCCACTGGGGGGGCCTCCTCCAGAGCCTCTGAGGGACAAACAAGCACAACAGCAAAGTGAGCGTACACGTTCTGATCAGAGGTCTCGTTTTAATGAATGGTGGCAAAACGTGACCGCACGGTCAATATTTTCTTGTTTTGTAGATTCATTATTTATAAAACATTAAGGGCACAGAGCGATCGCCTCCATCTCCTTTTTCAAATGAATTTTGTTTTACATCCATCCTTTCTTTACTTCATAAAGTGATTTTATGTAACGTAATGGTCTGCTTCCATCCACATTTGTTGGCTTTTATTCTTTCAAAAACAACACTTTCGTCACGATAAACAAGTATGAACAGACACTCAAAGCTTCAAGTGTGTCACATGACATTCTGGGCTCAGTTGGAACCACTTAGTTTCCCCCCCCCCCCCCCCCCCCCCCCCCACCCCCCCCCTCCCCCCTCATTTACAGATCCAGGGATAAAATGGACAGCGAGCGGACTGTGACAAAGAGTGTGTAGTATTAGAATCACAGACTCCACCTGTCCTATTATTACCATCACAAATTGAAAACAGTACTAATTGATTATAATGGCATTTCTTTACGACCCTGCCAGACAGCACGACTGACCACACGATTCTAAGATCTAATCACAACTTGGGGATGATATCCACGTAAGAGAACTGAAGCCCCTTTCTTTGACTGGGCATTCATATTCATCCAAGTTTAAGTGTGATGGTGAGGCAGTTAAGTTGCTGTAGTTGATGCGACAGACCTTCATCACTCATGCCGTCCTTTATGAGCGGATGGTGGCCTGGCAGCTGTCCTAGATCACTCTCTGGCTCTCCATCTCCTGCCACCTCCTCTGCTACCTGCTGGAGAGACACGCCTACTGTTACTGTCAGCATCCAGGCAGGACCACCTCTCCAAAAAGGGACATACAGGAAGATAATCTCTTTCCTATGCTGACAAAAACTAAAACTTGTGAATATTCAGATATTTATTTGGTCTGGTCTCTGCAGCGAGGACTGTTGGGTTGGTTGGTGAGAGTCATCCTTTAAATGCAACAAACAACAAATCCACTAGTGTTTGCATAAACATTTCTTTTTGGATAGCCTATCAGTGAAATGCTTCTTACTGGCATCTCAAAGGCTGTAAGTTGATCACTGCAGTGGATTCAAGTTTTACATTTACACCTTTATGAAATATGAAATGCACTGAATGGTTGAAAAAAAATAGTGTACACAGCTGTGTATACATACATACATACATACATACATACATACATACATACATACACTTGGCTGAAACATTGAAACATGACAAAAAGTGATGGTCCATTAACATGTGAAGAACAGTATTGTGGTGTGTGTAACTCACTGCTTTGCTAACATGTCTGTTGTCTTTCTCCTCCTCGTCCTCGCTGTCCTCGCTCTTCTTGTCCTCCTTGGGCGGGGCTTCTCCCTCCCCGTAGTCTCCTTTGGCGTAGCTGTGAACATGCAGGACGTCCGCAGGGCTCAGCGTCCTCTGGAACAGCTTGTGTGCTGGACTGCAGATGCTGGCCAGCTGAGGCGCCGGCGCCGCCTCCTCCGCCGCCGCCGCCACCTCCGCCGCCGCCGCCACCTCCTCCTCCTCCGCCTCCTCCGCCGCCGCCTCCTCCGCCGCTTCCTCGGAGCACGGGGCCACTGCCCGGCTCTCAGCAGGCTCAGGAGGACACGGGTCTGCAGCTGACACGCCGTTCTTCTCTTTTTTGGAGACACTTTGTCGGTTTAAACTTTTCTTAGCGCTGCCTTTGGACTGAGATTTAGTCTGAGGCTTGGTGTCTTTGTCCTTCTTAGGCTCCGCCTTGACTTTCACCGCATCTAAAAGAATACATTTGGGAATGATGAACATGATTGCAACGACTGATACCACCAGACTGTCCGTGACCGCTGCAGGACGTTAGCTCGTTACAGCCTAGGAAACTAATAAAACACACTAAAGGTCGACGTTCGACATACGCTCATTCTAAAAAGAGTTCTACCCTAAATAATAAGAATACACTGCACTTGTTTTTCAAAACTGATAACTGGACTTTTTAGTATGATTCATTTGCACTTTATTATATTTTTACCAACTGTTTTTGTCAAGAATACTTTCACACAGAATGCTTATATTAGCTTTCGCACAGCGAATAAAGTCTTTAACCAATCACTGTGTGAGAGATGGAATGAGTTATGCCTCCATTTATGAACCAACAACAAAAAAGCTCTGCCGTCCAAACTATATGCATCGCCTCAAGGTACTGTTGGTACAGCTGTAGGGAGAATCCTAACTCCAATGGATGGCATACCAAAGCACAAAAACGTGTGATTTCGAGAAACATGGGAATAAGGTCAAAAGAGACAAGAGCTTTGATAATGTAGGAAAAATAATGCTCTCCTGTTAAAAATACTTTTCTTCGAGTTCTAAGACCTAGACTATCACTTATAAGGGACAGTCTAGGTGTTTTGAAGTGGGGTTGTGTGAGGTACTAATCCATTGTCAGTGTATTACCGACAGTAGACAGTTGGCAATAGCAAAGCAATGTTCTGCTGTGGATGTATTTTATACACAAAAATCTAATCAAGTTTACTGAACTGAAAAGGGAAACTTTCCGATGGTCTCACCAAAGCCACGCACACGGGAGACATTTCACAGAGAGTTGATTCTAACTTAAAAACCTAATCAAGTAGCTTTACTACATTATAAACCAAAAGGAGACTTGCAGGAAAATAAGGCAAACTTCTCTCATGTGCCAAAGCTACCACACTTACAGTATAGATTAGTTTCACTTTTCTGTTCAGTTCCCCATCTGAAAATATTCGAAATATGCAGTATTCTTTTCAGTGTGTAAAATGTGTCCACATTGTACATTATTTTGCTCCATCTACTGTAGGTATATACACTGAGTACCCAATACAACCCCACCACCTATTCCCTTAACACTAAACCCCAAAGTGGAAATAAGAGCTCTACCAACGGTCCTGTACCTCTGCCTGGCTTGACTTTAGTCAGACACTCCTTGCGTGACAGCTTGGCCTTCTTCGGCTCCACCTCGTCCGTCTCCTTCACTGTCAGCTCAGGCTTGATGTCTTCGGAGGCTTCAACAGCCTGGAGCTGACGCTTTGTCCCAGTTTGAGGCTTTGGACTGATGCATGGGAGACATTAGTGAAGACATGCCCGACATGGCAAAGCTGAGTGACGTACTGTACGGATGAATCTCTCAAGTGTAAAACCTTTTGTCCTCCGGGACAGGAGTAGTGGGCTCCTCAGATCCAGCTTCACTGGGACTCTCTTTTGGAGGCTCGCTCTTGTCTTCTTCCAGAAACTTGGCAGCCTCCGGTGTGGGTTTGGAGTGGTCGATGGGAGCGTTGTCTTTCCCAGCCTTCCACAGCTTGTAGCGGTCGGGCTGAAATTTGCGCACAAACACGTCCATGGAGATCTTCACCGTGTCCTGACGGCAGGAACACTGGGGGGAAATGAACAGATCCAACACTTTAGTCTAGGTTTAAGCCCTGGTAGTCTGAGGCTTTGAGAAGAGTTGCATTCACTGTTGGGGCTGAGAGTCCTCTTTCCAGTTATTCAGATACTTGGAAGTTTTACCTGATCTGATGTGAGGTCCTGGGACAGGAATGTCGTATGTGTACAGATTGTAAAGCCCTCTGAGGCAAATTTGTAATTTGTGATATTGGACTATAGAAAATAAACTGAATTGAGGTTTGTGGTTCCAGGAGGATGATCCAAGAACGTTACGAGTCCCTGACCTTTCCTTTGCAACATTCAGGTCAAAATGTCCATGTGCAATGTTCAAATCTGATGAAAAGAGGATGAATCCTCTGAGCTTCCCATTTTGGCCCTACGTGAAAAGGACTCATGAGAGAACGACAGATTGTTTTTTAAGATGTTTGTATGAGTGATTTAGGAGAACCTATTATTGTTAACATATTATTAGGAAGCCAATTATGCATCTCACGGAGATGTTCTTGCATGAGGCATGAATGATGCTTACTACTGGTAAGGCTTTAAGAACAGAACAAGAATTTGCCATGTTCCACCCAACACCGGCTTACGTACGTTTAATGAAAGCTGGATCTTTGGTTTGGTTTAAGTTTAAACTAAAGTCTGAGTTGGATTCGTTCATTTAAGTTGGTGTGAAAGCTGTCAATCAAAGTCTGGTACACGCCAAACAACAGGAAGGTCTCGTTGGATTTTATGGTTCTTCAAAGCTTGTTTTAAAGTTAATCTGGAAGCGTTGCCAGAGCAACAATTCCTTTAGCCACCAACCCGCAAGATTGCAACTCATTGACAGTTAGCTGGATCATGATATAAAACCACAAACATGAAGTCCTTTTCGAATATAGATGAGAACATGCAGATTATTGTAAAATCATTGGCATCTGTTTGTGTATCTTAACTAAAACAGAGTGTTTAAAGGACTAATGGAGCCACGACAAATGGCATTTCATTTGAATTTGTCATTTGAACACTAAGGGTGCTTTCCCAATTACTAATGTGGTCCAAACTAACTCAGGTCGGTTTGCCTGGTTAGTTTAGTGTGAAAGCTGTCAATACAATGACACTTCCAAGGGGACTCAAAATAAAAAACTTTCTCTGCTGCTTTCAAAAGAACTGAACTAAATCTGATGTGAACAACCAGGATTGTTTTAGCTTGATGAAAGTAGCCGTAGTCTTCTTTTGGTGATCGTCACCAGAACAAAGTGACATCATGAACCACAATGTTTGGCACTGTGGAGCAGAACACTCCTACATAGATGCAACTGCAGCCTTTGCATGGGATTAGTAACGAGATGAAGATTCACAGCTGTTTGAATGATGGTTTTGTTTACCAGAGTCGCCTGTTTGCCATAATCAATCCATCGCTGGGTGGCGAAGTTGGTCGACTCGGCACAGTTGTAGCCGTGGTTGAAACCAGCATGGTAACCAAAAGGGAACGTCACGACGAACTGCTCGGCTTCCTGAGTGACCTGAATGTAATAACACACAGAATTACAATACACCTTCCACTCCTCTGTTTAGCTTTACCGTATATACTGTTAAACGTGAGGCAATGATGTCATGAAGTCAGCACAAAGTGAATGGAAGGTCACCTTCTCAAATGGTATGCCATATTTCTTCAGGATTGAAGGTGAAATTAAAGTCATCTTGTGGCGCAGGAAGGCTTCACAGCCCTGGACATTCCCCGGAAAGAAACCTGGAAACACACATTAAAAACATCAGTGCCGACGACCCTCTCTGGGTGCGTTCATGTATTTTCTTTTCTCTGACTCCTCTCCATTGTTCTATTAACTAATCCTTACAAACAGGTTTCTGCTTTCATATGTAGAATTTGTTGGCAACTGGATAAGATGTTGCTACAGAAAGTGTTCGAGCAGGCTTTGGTTGAATGCAGGTGAATTTTCCATTCTGGGGAGCGGAAAAGGAGGAAGGCATTTGCCGGAACGTAACCTGGGAACCCATTGAGTGATGATTTAGATGATTTAATTTCTTACAACTAAAAATCTGGTCGTACAACGTCGTCTCTTGACTCCAGTCTTGCATCTCAAATGGCTGATCAGACTGTACCCGGATATCGCCTGGTTACGCCGAAACCCAAGAAATACAGACCCTTGAGCCCAGAGGCTTTGTCTGTGGTGAGACTGATAGCTGATGGGTTCTGAAACCGGGATCTTATCCCTTAAATAACTTAAAAAACACAATTTCATTTGTTTTCTTGCCAGAAATGAATGCAATGAAGAGGTATAGGCCAATTCTTATACAGTATATATATATATATATATTTAAAAAATCAACAAGGCCCTGCAACCCCCCCCTGTGAAGCTTCACTGAAAGCAGTTCCAACTTCCTCTTTTTGAGCAGAGGTTAAAACTTGAGTAAAAGTGTAAATGATGCATTTTCATAGGGAACTGAAGACAAATGTGATGAGAGCCTTTTCATCAAACACATCAAATCAATCTATGGAGTTGTGCAGGAACACGTCACACACCTTTGGCAAGTCGTTCCAGTCTCTTCCCATGCTCTGGTGGGACGACGTACCTGAGAAGCAAACACAAGAAAAAAACACAAGTAGATCAACTATGATGATATTGACAGCCGAGTTAATTAAGATATCCGCTTGTTCACGGTGGACAAGGGTTTTGAAGAGTCAAGACTGCAAGTGAACAGAAGAACAACTCTCAACAAGGGACTCAATCATAGCAGGGTTACTGCAGTACTTTAAGACTGGGACCACCAATACATTAAATCAACAACACAAAGTGATATACGAGTAAACTAAGTTACTAAACAAAAAAATAACTTATTTACATGTCTGTATTTTAAAACACATTTAATAATTATTTCACTGAATAGAATATTGTTTAGATGTGTTTTTTCTTTCCACCTGCAAGGTCTAATTCTCTCTTCTGGTTAATACAACATAAACAGATGTAAGTGAATACATATAGAGTGAGGGGTGCAACCGATCAGGGTTGTGAGACATGCATCTGATCAAAACATATTTTTTTAGCTCTGATCACGTGTTTTTGCTGCGGATACCGATTGCCGATCGTTGATGATCCATATTAGCCCATATCACCACAAAGAATAAATTAAACCGCTCTGATGTCTGTGTGAACAAGTCCTAAATGTTATCGCTTTATTGTGATCTAGTCACCAATCATGGTGTTCTGCATAAAAATACACAATTTAAATGTTTAGGAAATAAAAGATGGTCATTTTCTTGCCATAAATAAATCTTGCAATGAGTAGTTTTAATATGCTATAAGCTGCTAAGTTAAACAGGTGATATCCCTGTGAAAACATCTTCAAACAGTGTGTTTCTCTACAAAAACTACATTTTACAATATTACATTTAAACACATCATAAGGTATAATTTACCTTCAGCCAATACTCCTTTTTACTGAGAAGAGCATGAACAAGGATCAACAGCGGTCCGTTACACCATTGATATACAGTGTTCATTTACAATAAAGATACAATATTCATAGTTATCAGTAGTATAAACATAGATCTATTGAGTTGTTGATTGGTCCCATTGTCCCAGTAATAAAGCAGAGTATTTCTGTTTGTGTATTGTTCCCATAACAGTTACTCACTTCCCAGGGTCTTGTGGGTAAAGTATCTGGAAAGTTCGATCTAAGAAGCTAAATAAAAAGCACTTAAATGGCACTTTGTAGTTTTGCTCTTATGAAGAAACGTTACTTTCTTGATTATTGTTGTTCTGAGTTTGTACTCATGGTTCAAAGAGTCAACTAAATGAAATTAAATTAAATGAAATAATTAATAAAAGGGAACAGCAGGATTGTTTTTGTCATTAGCTCACAAAATCAGTGTATCTTTCATTTCAAATATGTGAGCTATATGTTTGCAGTGGTAAATAAGGACTGTTGACAGGTAGATTGTATTGAAAAACGGATGCAGCAGTGAAGGCGTGTCAGCTACTGTACCAGGACTTTGGCTCTCCGAAGTGAAGGTAGTTGATGCTGTACAGATCCATGTCCTCCGTGTGCCACGCAAAGGCACTCTTCCACATCCCGAAATACAGGTACGGTGTGTTGACTCCTTTGATCTTGATCCCGCTCTCGTTCTCCACGGTGTCCAGAATGGTGTTGAGGCGGCCGATGTTCCACTCGGTCACATCCTGTAAAAGGAGGAATTCAGCAGAGGCCGTCAGTCGCAGTGACACGGCGGCTACAGAGTCTGTGAGCACCAGATCGAAACACAACGAATCATACTCACTGGATCATACAGAGTCCCGCTGACATCGGCCCCGTAAAGGGGTGGGTTGAAGGTCAGGTTCTTCCAAAACTTCCTCTCCAGCTCGTCAAAATCCACGTATCTGGGATTGCGGAACCTACGATGATACATCCAAGGAGAGAGCTTGTTATGGAACAAACACACGGTACCAGGACTGTCTGCATCGTCCTCTTACTGCGTGAAAAACAGGTATCGATCAACTGCGGTTCATGCAAACTGACTTGTCCATGTTGGAGGTCTTGCGGAACTCGTGGACAGTCATCGGCTTCTTCTGGATGTTGTACTGGGTGAACAGTCCCGACTGGCCGGTCACCACCTGCTGAATGGGAGCTGGGATCACCAGGTCATCAATATTGTCGTACGTCTGTCTGGGTTTCCAGCCTTTGGGTGGAATAACCTGTAAGAGAACACAGAGGCAGAATGAAAAGTGACTGGATTTCAGAGAAGAGCAACTCAGAGCGATGACAATCTCATGGTTGGGTTGTTGGACTGATTACAAGCTGTGGAAAGGTGTATTGTCCTGTTTCACACAGCGGGGTACGGCAATTGAAAACATGGATGGGACAAGATGCGATTGGAATTACCTTCTGAATAATTAGTCATGTGGAGTGAGCATTGCAATAGATTTTAAATGCTGCATTGCTTGTCAGAAAATGGTTATTTGATTACTGAGGTGACAGTTTGGGAATTAATAAAAACTCAACTACCAGCATTCGCTCCTGGTGTTCCTCACCACGGTTTTGGAAGAAGCAAATAACGGGGGAACCAACTTTAAGTGGTTCATGTATTGTTTTTACAAAATTAACTGATAAATATTGAAAGATACTTTAAAGCAACAGTTGGTAACTTTAATAAAAAATAACTGTTTCTCATATATGCTCAAACTGTCACAACATCCTGACAGCAGAACATGAGACTGATAATCTGTGAACCAATCAGATTTCTCTGCCTCCTTTTAGTGCTCCTAAAAAGGCATTTGCAAGATTCTAGCCCTAAAAAAGCGCTAGAATCTTGATAAAAAACAACCAATCAGAACGGAGGAGTCTCTAAAGCGAAGCGTTTTCTCTGGTCAGTGGGCGGCATTTGGTTTTGGCTCAACTGTTTCCAACGGGGTGATGCTACACTAACATACGTTTCTGAAAACATTTGAGCAGAGGAAGACGCAATACAGAAACAGGTTCTTGATTCACATTTAATGAGCGCTGCCTAGTTTGACGGTTTGATAAGAGTTTAGGAGCGCCACAAGCTCCACGAGCAGTGATTGGCAGCTGCCTGAGAGACTCCTCCTGCAGATTGGTTGCTTTTCTTTAGGTGCAGATGAATCTTGAAAATGCCAGATTATCTGTCTCGTGTGCTTCTGTATACATAGCGACAGTTTTACATGTTTGGGGTTAATTGTTAACTATTGAGCCAAACAACATGGCTAATAATGAGGTCCTATTTCAGATTATCCCGACTACAAACAGTACAGGTTATTACACAGTTTGTTTCAGGAGAAAATATAAATGAAACCACAGTGATAACCTGACAAAATACAACAAACGCTACTTACTTTTGCCATTCCAGCTTTGTGTGCTCCTTGTGACTCCATATAGGCAATGTACTGGCTGAAGTCCTTGAACTCCTCTTTGGAGGGGGTGAAAGTCATTATCCTGGAGCCCACGCTTTGGGCCGGCGTGTCTGTAGTCATCTTGGGTTTCTTTCTTTGACTTAAACTCTGATCGGTGGAAAATATGGACATGATCATGAACACATCTCAGTAACTTGACAATGTGTGGCTTACTTTAATGCAGTTTCCTAAAGTCTTTTTATCCTGTGACCCAATCTGCATCTGGTCCATCATCACTTGATAGTAACAGACTCTCTCAACTAAGCACACTGCTGAAGTTGACCTCAGGGTAAAGGGGAAAGTCAAGGGATATTACCTGGCAATTTCTCCATTGATATACCACTTTAAGCTATGGAAACAGTACCATGGTTCCCAACGCTGTTAAGGGGATACTTCGGACCTTTTCAAGTGCGGTTGAACGAGTTACTTCTCCACAGTCAGTGCTCTACCGGCAGTTGTATAGGGACAGCGGGTAAACGTACTTATGCCACCTTCAAACAATGATATAAGTTTATTTGGTATATTTAGTTTATTTTAAATGTTCCCCGCTTTAACTTGCTGTCGGGCGGCCCTTTTTGACGGGGAACCAAAGCCATTATCAAAGCCACCATCAATAAAAACTGTTATTTGACATCGCAGCACACTTAAGTTGCTGCTCTTCTGCTGCCTCAATTGGTGAGTTTGTTTGTGTAGTATTGTCTGGATATTAAAACAGCAAACAAACCGATTAAGACCAACAACTCTCCGGGTTCTGCAAGGTAACATTAGTGTTTTTGTCAAGAGAGATGTCCTTTAAAACTTCTGGTCTGGTTGAGAAACTTTTATTCTTCTTAAAAACACAGACAAAAAGGGTGATTTCACTGTTTGTTCTCCATCCAGACCACATTAGACCAGATATGTAATTGTTTATGTGAAAACTAAATTGTATCCAAAGCATCAACTGATGGTGATTCAAGAATAGTCCTTTTTTGCCTTCATCCAAGTTGCCCCTCTGACTAACTAACAACTCCACTCTTTGACTCAGTTATGTTCATTACGAGAGACTTCTCTGTGTTGACCAACCGAGAAGATGTTCAACTTTGAGCTAACGGGCAACATACTCTTTACTCACTTTACTTGCAAACGCTGAATAGCCGGGGCCCGCCGCGTAACGGTGATTGGACACAATCCGGACTAATTACGATGCCCGGGCTGTGATTGGCTGGACATCCCGTCCGTCATACACTGTGACCCACTGACAGCGCTGCTCGTCGGAGAAAATATTTAGCTAACGTCGGTCCGCTAGCTAACATGCTAACTGCGCGATAGCTTGCTCTGCGTCTCAGGGCTTAAAAGTATGGTCAACAACATGTAAAGCGCCATCACATCCAGGAGTAAACCGCAATGAACTAGCATATATAGACGACACGAGCCGTCCTATCAAACCACAGTATCTTTAATTGAAAGTGGAACAACCGCTCACTGTGGAGCGGACTTGGATCTGACAGCTGCCTCCGCTCTCGGCTAAGCAACTAGCAAACATGGCTTGTTGCTGACCGTCAGCTTCTTGAGCCCAAACTTAAAGAGTTGCTCCCACTTTCCAACAAACATTATATTTCTCAAGTGCCAAACACGAACTTACACGCGTCGAAGTGTGGACGAGTTGTTGTTTTTTTCTCAGAGCGGGCTGTAGAGTAGAAATACAGACATCTTCAGTCCGTGTGGAAAAGACAGTCCTCCATTATTCCAGCGACGCATGCTCAGTGTGTGTTTGTTTACATGGAGCTCAACGGGAGGGGATTTCGTCGACACCCAGCCAATCACGACGTCCGACCTCTTCCAGGCCACGCCCGCGCCAAAGTTTGTCAGAGACCAAAGCGCTCACCGAATCTGATATTTAATGTCCTTAGTCAAAGGATGTACTGATGAAGCTGCATCACACTTTACAATCAGAACAATATTCAGAGAACGGACTGCGAGTAAAGATGGAGCTACTGTGAATAATGATCTATCTTGTGTGAGATGGAGTACCGCTGTCATGGAGACGATATCCAGTCTGTCGTAAATCAGCTTTAAGAGATCTAATACATTGCATCTCCTACACATGTTGTTCTGTGAAAATGAGAAAATGCAATCCTTTGAAAACACCAATTACACAGTTATATGTGCCTGCTGTAATACGCTGTCATGGCACACTTTAAAGGTACTACCTAAATAAATGTCCAATGGAGGGCTCACTGTAATGTATATGCAAACAATGACCTTCTGTAGGTTTATCTATGCGTAGTGATCTAAATGTAAAGATTTTATATAGCCCCTAAAACTCACAACCTAGCCGTCATATATAATGCATCGCCAATGCTGCCCACACTGCAAGCAGCACTGATGTTATGATGGATATGTTCACCTTGAATGCAACGTTTTTATTGTTTATTTTCCACTGAAATTTATATTTTTGTATTGCTTCTTCGTTTTGTTATATTTCATTGTATTATATTGTATCTGTCTCTTTGTGTTTGCTATTTATGGAGCCCACCAGCGAAAGCATTTCACACAATTGTGCTTGTATAACAGGAGTGGCAATAAAACCTCTTGAATCATGGAGCAATACACACACCAACAAGCCGTCAGGATTACCGGACAGTCATTCACAAACAACATACAAATGATTTTATATATGAAAACATTCTAATGCTTTGTGTCCCAGTTTACATCCGCTGACAGCAGGTTAACCTAACTGGCTCCAAGCTGTAGTTAATATGATGGTGTATAGTTATATTAAGACTGAAAGTACTTCATATAACTGTACAGAACGTGTTCTAGAAGAAACCCTAAATACAAGTATGAACTAGAAATGATACTCAGAGCAGAATAGAAGTCCACCACGGTGATATTATTAAAAACCCAAATATTCAACTTTATTAACATCAAGGTTTTCAAGACAGTGTTGTCTGCTTTTTTTTATTAACAAATAGAAAACAGATCATGTATACAACAGATAGGACCCCTCTGTGAAAAGAATCCGGTATATGGTCCCCCCCCCCCCCCCACACACACTCCCATCCGGTAAACGCCACACAGCAGAGATCCACCACTGAGCATCGACGCTGCTCTCAGTTACCGTCTGTCCGTCTGCAACACAGTGGTTCAAAACCATATATAATATATAAATATATATATTATATTAATATACATGTATATATATATACACACATGTATATATATATATGATACATATATATATGATACATATATATATATATGTATCATGAAAGGGGCTCCAGTGTGTCTGCGTGTGCGTGCCGTCTTTTTGAAGCCGCGTGGGCAAACAGAAAGATGGCCGTTATAAGATGAGCGTGATCATCAAATCACTCCCGTGACAGGACAGCGTGCGTGGACCATGCAAGCGGTGTGTGGATCAACATAATGTTCATTATATGAAAGGAGTTCGAGCACGTGGAGAGGTGATTTCATACTTACAGTTTTTCTTTTTTCTTTAATATCTAATAGTGCCCCCCACATTCTTGAATGTCCACCAAGCCCAAATTCTAAACATCAACCGTTGGGACATTATGGGATTCAGAGCATTGTTGAAGTTGAAGAGAACATTCAGATATGAATAAGTCTGGTGATATTCTACAGCATCTGTTTGTTTTGCTTGTCGACAAATCCCACACGCCAAACCAACAATGAATTGATCTTAGCCTCCTAGATATTCGTCCTCTGTGCCCACTGAGCTCCATCAAAAACACACCAGTGGTCCTTCATCACCTAGAACACACACACTCTAGTAGATGTGGACACACACCATCCTGCTGCCAGGGACTCAGTATATTTTCAGTAGGAAGCCATGAGCTTAGAGCTGAGAGAAACAGACTTGAGAGACCAACACAGTATCGGTTTTAGCGTTGTTTCCGTGGGATTGGTTGACAAAAAGGAAATAGTGAAGGTTGGGTAACTAAAGCAATCTGATTAGATTCCAGCAGCGAGTCTTGGTGCCACGATGGATTCTGTTCTTCTGCCATGTCTGTGTTCAGTGTACCTGAGTCTATGTTTCCACCAACCTTAGATTTCTTCTGTTGAGTCTCCATATTTCTGATGCTTTGAGAACATCAGTCTTACTTCTTGCAGTTGTTCAGCCGTGAGACGTCTTGCATGTTTGCAGCCATGAGTCCATTTCATTCTGTGGTTTTAAAAACATGATTTCATCTGTTTCTGTGATATTTTCACCGTCGTTCTATCGGATATCAAGAAAACCCACTTTTGCCCCGAAATGAGATCAATGATAACATTAGAATATCATATCTATGGTACAAAATAAAATCATTAGCAGCTGTGACTATACGCTCTCCAGTATTAATGTTCAAAATACATGTCCTCTGTGCTAAGAAAAACATTAAAAAGCAAATGAAAAAAAAGACCCATTAAGACATAATAACCAGTGTAAGTGATTACAAAATAAATTCTACATATTCATAACAACATAGTAATGATGAGTATAAATGAAAGCAGAGCATTTGTTTTTGCTATGAGGAGGAGGCGGGAGAGTGACGGGAGTATCCAGTCAGGAATCGCAATGAGGCAGAACTACAAGTCTTTTTGAGAGGTTTTGGTGTCGGGTCTGTGGCAGAATCATGGCACCGGTGCAGGAGGACGTACCCCTGTCCCCTCTCCTCTTTTCCTCTTCCCTCCCACTGTTTCCTGCTGTGGTCACCTCCTCGTACTGTCGCCTCCCCATCAGGCCTCGGGGGGGCTGATGTGGCTCAGAGGAGACACAGGACTCGTGTCTTTCTGGGCGGGGTTATGTTGCATAGTGATCAAAGCTTCCCAGGTACTCCAGAGCAGCCCGGTAGCACAGTTGGTACTGGTCCTGGGGACAAACAACCACAATGCTTTGCTCATTGTCAGGTCTAGGGCTGCACACTGATACCACCTCAAAGTACAGCAGTGGAACGGCACTTCAGTACATTTACTGACTGATTGGGGCGCAGCAACACTGACATGTCATAACACCTTTTAAGTTGATACAGCTAACAGTTGAATATTCAGTAGACACAGAGCAACTCCTGTTCTGTCCCCTTGATGAATGTCATTCCAATAATACATGTTAAACACATCGATCTGTGTCTTTAGCTCCTATGATCCCCGTGTTCAGCAGCTGGTTTGGAACTGAAGGCGGGGAGTACAGTCGATGCATCAGAGTCTGTGGTGGACTCGATGCTATGAGAGCAGAGGGACTGGGCCACTGAAGAGGAGGTGATACTTCTACACACACGTATTAAAGCCATGTAACATGTTGGTATTATGACACTACTTGTTACAACATGTATTGAGTAGCGTTTTCAGATTGGCCTACTTAAACATCTGTTCCACCCATAGGAACAGAACAGCAATAAAAAGGTATTCTTTGGTCACTCGAGTACAAAAGCGAATGGGGATTGTTGTTTGTCGTCATGGTGACAACCACTAAGCCTGCGCGCGGGCTAACAAGCCAGCTCGTTTCTTTGAAAGAAGTGCTGAACTGCTCATGAATGTGATTGAAGTGAATTGGCTAAAATATCTTCTAGACTGGTGCATTCGAGTGTATTCATATAGCTACTATGGGAAAATACCTTCATCAGATGTTAGCTAGTGGCTAGCAGGAGCTCATAATAATGTGACAACTTTAAATCTGTGTTGTGTTTTTTGACGTGCTTGAAGCAACCGCAAGACACCCAAGGCAAAACACATTGTTTTTCATGCAGGTCAAAGTTGGGATTCTTTAAGACTAGTGGAAATAAATACATCTAAATTATACATGAAGGTGTTTATTTTACTACTTTGACAGATTTATCCTAAATTCACAATGTACCCTATTCAACTGAAGTGTCTCGAAAATGCTCCACCACACTTTCCGGTGTCATTCCTCTCTCTATTCTGAAGGTATTTACTGAGGCGTTTGTTTATATATCTATCATAGCCTGATTTATACAACATTTCATTGTAGAAAACAGACATGGAGAAAATATTTTTGTTGACAGTATTTGGGGGATTTTGAAGGGAAACAGAGTAAGTAATCAGCTGGAGAAATGTCATAGTGATGAGATAATGTTTCTAACCCTATGTTTTTTTTTCTATTTTTTGGGAGTTTTTCCTGATCCGATGTGAGGTCCTGGGACAGGGATGTCGTATGTATACAGATTGTAAAGCCCTCTGAGGCAAATTCGTACAACACGTCTTTGTGAAGTACTATTATATATATATATATATATATATATATATATATATATATATATATATATATATATATATATATATATATATATACTCTTATTTCCACTGCAGGCCGTGCTGCCCATCTGGGTTTTGTTATCTCTTTAATCACATTCAGCTTAACCTGCTTGGATGTTCTTTAATTTGTGTAATGATTGTTATGGACATAACATGCTCTCCCATCCCCAGTCCTCGTGCCTCCCCCCCCCCAGCAGCAGCGTACCTCTGTCTGCACCATGGCCGGTCTCTGGGTCCGGAGCGTCTTGACGGTCTGGAAGAGGTCCACCACGCCCTCGTACCTCATTCTCTCCAGCACGATGCTCAGGGTGATGAACACACCCGTCCGCCCCACACCAGCACTGGTGGACACACATGTTATTAGAAGCTCACACACACACACACACACACACACACACACACACACACACACACACACACACACACACACACAGGTACCTGCAGTGCACAGAAATGGGTCCATCTTGTCCAAACTGCTCTTTAGTTTTATGGACCTGACCGATGAAGTCGATGAAGCCCTCCCCGGTTTTTGGCACTCCTTGCTCCGGCCAGTCAGTGAACTGAAACTGCCTGATGGTCCTCGACTGACCATCCTGACCCACACACAGGCAAATGGAGACTGTTAGTAACACGCACACACATGAAAGCAGATGGCACACATCGGATGCCGGGTGGGGCCAAGTACTTATTGTTATCATTGGGTACGGATCACCTGGGTTGAACTGTGTGGGCAATGTGACATGATGTCAACTGTAGAAAAGGTGTCGTGTTCTGCTTTTGCATCTTGATTTTCACCTGAAAACACCTCTGAATCTCGGTGCAGCTGTCATATATTTGTGTAACCGGGATCTGATCTATATATCTATACAGACCTTGAGAATATCATATTGTCTCTTATCTTCCTTCGAGACTTCAACTTTGACTTTGGTTGACATAAAAATCCGATCATATTAATGACTTCATTTACTCTTAGGACACAAATTGGTGCAGTCTGTGTTGCTTTGAGCTCATTTTTCAGATCCATCCTCTCAAATTGTTGATGGATTTCTAAAAGAAGCCTGAGTTGACTAAAAGAGACTAAAGGTATACATTTTCATTCATCATGTCCCAAAGCGGAGCCCCAAAGGACATCACAGGTGCACAGGCCAGATAATCGTCATCCTGAACTCTGTGCGGCGACAGCCCCAATCAGGGAAATTCACTAAATGCTAAACAGAGGGAAAGAAAAGCTGGAAATGCCCCTCTGCCAACAAAATGGCATTGATGTCCTTTCTAACTAAAAGGAGCCGAGCCGACTCCCTGAACAACCTACCCTGGCGTCTGTGACTTTGAACTCTCTCAGGATGTACTGAGGCATGTTGTACTCAGCCATGGGGTCCACCACAAAGTACTGGTAGCGTGCTGAGCGCTCGGCGGGCCAGTACTGGTGGCACTTTTCCTGGAAAACAAAGAATGGAGAGGCATCACAATGTGTTTCACAACTTGAAGGATCAGGAGATGTGACCTTTTGAGTTTGGCCGATAAGACCGACGTATCAATATGAGGTCACTGTGAAGGAACATGTGGTTTAGTGAAGGCTGGGTCAGGTCCAATATGCTGCTGGCCCTCACTCTATGCACCATGCACTCTTAGAAGGAAGGGGTTCTTCCTGAGAGGCTGAGGGTTCCACCCAGAACCATTCATGTCTGATGATCTCTTTTTAAAAAAAAGGTTTCTATTAAGAACCTCTTTACATCAAAAGAAAAAAAAAGCATGCGTCTTAAAAGCCGACACCCCCTTACCCCCCCAAAACCTTGACTGAGAACCATGATTATTGTGGGTTGCCCTGCAGCACATCAACCTCGTTCTGGGTGTGCAACCATTACATCATAGAAGGTTTCTCTGTAGAACATGGAGGAACCTTTCAATAGGGAGGACCCTCTGACAGGGAACCAGGTGAAACATTTGAAAAAGATTCTATCAGGAACACAAAGGGACGTATATGCAAGCAACTATGCATATTCAAGTGTAGAGTGATGTAAGTGGTACTAATTACATATATATACATATATATATGTATATGTAAATATACGTATATATATATACACACATATTTATATATATATACAGTATGTATATAATTAGTACACAACTCTACACTTGAATATGCATAGTTATATATATATATATATATGCATGTGTATATAAATATACGCATATATATGTATACATATATAAACACGTATTTATATATACACATATATATACACGCATATATATACTTGTATGTATATATATACATATAAGTATATACCTATATATATATATATATATATATATATATCTATAGGTATATATATGTATATACATAAATATATATACTGTACATTTTTTTATATATATACATTTATATATATATATATACATATATATATATATGTATATATACATAGATATAGATGATTACATTATAGAATAAAGTGTATTGTTATTCAACAATAACAACAACAACAATTATAATTGTATTATTGTTGCAGATATCGCAATAATACATCTTAATAATGAATTCCATATATGCATATTTTGAGCCCATTTTTTTTCTCTCGTCAGAAACTATTAAACTATACTTCTGAATTATAGTTTATCTCCAACCATTTGAAGTGATACTGCTCCATACTTAATAAAAAGACATGAAGTGTGACTGTTACCCGTCCCATCTCTCGGAGCTTGGTGAGCATGACCACAATGGTGGAGTTGTGTTCCCACAACATCCTCCAGAAGTCCTCCGTGGTCTCGGCTAGCGGGCCCTGCGTGGCCATGTACGCCTTCTGCTGCCTGCAAAGAGGAACACAGTTTACTCCTCAGGGTTCCATGTCTACTGCCCTCGTCTTCAGCCACAGCCATGGTCCTGGTGCAGAGGAATGAGGATGCTGAGGTTTGTTGTGATGTCCACTCATATTACTGCCATCTTAAAACAGGCTGGGCCCAGGCTGGGATGGGATGAGTTAATGGACATGCAGGCTTCCTGAACCTGCTCGAGGCCCCTAGTGTTCTTCCTCCTGCTCTCTGTTAGCGTTGCCAGATTTGGCGAACAGCAAACAGGCCAATCAAAGCCTCAGACATGCCCGATTTTTCGCCCATCCAACACAAACCAAGGTTAAGAGAAGCCTCCAGCTTTACACACACCCCTTTAAGTGATTTGATGAGTCAGCTGTTGCTGACGTATGCACTGATATCCAAATGGTTTCGCTTGAACACAGACCCTAACCCCTAACAGCACTGTTAAAATGACAGATGCCATCCCAGCTGCTCAGCCAGGGCTCTGCGCTAGTTACGGGACCTGCCCACCAGGGGGCAGTGTTGAAGCGTGCAGCAGAGGAGCTTGGGTAATTTACTGAGTCATTCTGTACACATCAGGGTTTTTTCCTTTGTGCGTGTGTGTGTGTGCGTGTGTATGTGCGTGTGTGTGCCAGTGGTGGCTTGAGGCCCTGTGGTTTTTGGTAGTGAGTCCGCCCCTGTCCTGCTCTCAACTTTACCTCTGTGCAACAACTACAGAAACTATTATTTGAGTACTTCATAATACAGCAAATACATATAAACGTAGCAGCCACATCCTCTGCATGTTGCTGGGCTTCTGGCAATGCTGCCTCTTTCCTTGCTGCCGTTCTCCATCACCAGTGCTGAATGATTAGAGGAACGTTGACCTGGAGCAGTTTGAGTTTCAGTGCATGTCATGGTGACGTCACCCATTGGTTTGTGGACCGATGTTATGAAGCCTTGAGTTCGGACATCTAGGAATACGACCGTCTCCATCTTGGCTTTTTGAAACCGATGAACAGAAGTTATTATATTTGGACTGTGGTGGAGTGACGTAGAGACACAGTATACAGCTCTGGTAGAGACAACAACCTGTCAATCACTGTGTAGCCCCGCCCTAAAGCATACCCTGCTTTATGGTCTGTTTCACTCTAAATGGACCATAATTTACTAATTGAAAATCATGCTGTATTGAAGAAGACTTGAAACTGAGATTGAGACCATAAACTCATGTTTATTTCATCTCAACTAATTCCTATGTCAGTATTTGACATGTGTTATGCAACTGAAGTTGCGGCTGCAGTCAATGGGTCAATTCTAAAGCATTTAAAACCGTGCAGTCGCTTACCATTCCCATTGCACCGGCTAACATGGTCCTTCATTACCATTGAACACACACACTGTATTCTAAACTACAAGGACTTCAAACTACAACTGACGTTGCGTAACACAGGACTTTTACAGTTTCCTTATGGAACTTCCGTACTTTACTAATGCCAGTTTTGTAACACACATGGTTATTTTAACCCAAAACTATGATTTTCTTCCTCAGCATAACCAAGTAGTTGTTTGTAAAGAGACTTCGGTTCCCGTGAACACGAAGGTTTAATTGGAAAAGACACTGACACGTCCTTGTAGTTTGAAGCTCAGCAGCCCTGACTAAGCTTCGGTATGTGGCAGGTTGGGAGGCGCCATCTCTCAATACTTTCTGACTCCCCTCCCTGTGTGGCACGAGGAAGTCGTACATTTGTTGAGGACTATTTTCAGGTGCAGATTAAACGCTGTATGTGGGATTGAGTCTTAATAGAATACAGTGTGTGTGTTCAATGGTAATGAAGGACCATGTGAGCCGGTGCAATGGGAATGGTAAGCGACTGCACGGTTTTAAATGCTTTAGAATTGACCCATTGACTGCAGCCGCAACTTGGCGTTGAGCGTCCAGGACCCTTTTAGATCACCAACCCGGTAATTAGTGGACAACCCGCTATGCCTCTTGGTGTGTTTTTAGTGGTTTTTAGACAACAATGGAGCTCAGAGGTAGAACATCTATGAGCACTTGTTGTTAGAGTCACTTCATTGTTGTATTGTGTCTGCACAAGCAATGTATTGATGATAAGAAGAAATCTAAAATATAGTTACCTGTATTTACTATGTACCGTCATAATAACATTGTCTTCACAAAGTTAATTGTTGTGTTAATCTAAGACCACGGCAACGCCACCGTAAAAAGTTTGATGTGTTTGAACTGATTGAGGAAATTTAAACTATCAAGAAGATAAGAAAGGTTTAATACCATTTAAATACTCCCTAACCTAGAGATATCTAATATACTGGTGTAGGCCTGCTGTTGGAACCCCATGGAAAAGTTCCCCATGGGCAAGATCCCCATGGACAAGATCCCCATAGACAAGATCCCCATGTACAAGATCCCCATAGACAAGATCCCCATGTACAAGATCCCCATGGACAAGATTTCCATAGACAAGATCCCCGTGGACAAGATTTTCATAGACAAGATCCCCGTGGACAGACTCTGATGTGAATGACTGTGGCCGATATACCTCGAGGTCACAGGACACCTCCCTAATCCCCATGATCATGTCTACCCCCCTGTAATCCATCCTAATCCACACTGTGCACTTTAAAGGCTGAGCGCCGTGTTTCTCACCATGCTATTAATTACTGCAACAGGAATTACAGGACACGCCTGCCTCTTCCCCCACCCTCCCTTAGGTGGAGGTGCCCGGGGGACTTCATTAGGTGCTGACAGCCAAGAACAACCCACCCCACCCATCCTCGCTGCAAGTAAACCCTGATTCATTAGCACCAGCTCTACTCTGCTAGTGCACTGGAAAGTACTTCCAATTAGGGTGCACATTTTCATAAAAGGCATGCTTCTCTGAGAGCCTGTGATTGGCTGTTTATCTGACGTGTGACATTACCAGTGCTGACGTCCAATATGCATGTTTGTGTTGGTAAATGAGGCAGATTCTCTTCACCTCTCTGTATTCAGCTGACACACACCCACACACACACACGCAGTTAACATCGACATTTCTTAATCCACCATTTATAGAGCGATTAAATGCTTCACAGAGCCAGAGACGGTCGGGTTCCATGCAAATAACTAAGAACAATAACTAAATCTGTACTCAAATGTCACTACGCGTATTTGTATCTGTACTTGTTTTGAGATATATGATTATATATATTTTACAGCACAGACACTCCAAACGGACCTCATGCATGATATTCTTGACAGACGCATTCCAGCTACATATGAACGCGTGAAAATTGCACCAGAGAGTAAAAACACGCCGTCTGTGTCCTGAGGCCCATGATTGAACAACTCTTGTGGACACCGACAGCAGCAGCATGGCAGCGGTAATCGGTTTGTTTCTCTGGCCTGTCAGCCATCTCCAACACTCCATCCATTCACAAGAAGTTGGAAAAGAAAAACAGGGGGGAATTAACAGGCCTGTCAATAAGACCAATTTGTGTTGACAACTGACAACGAAAGAATGGGCGGAGGTCCAACTGCTGTCAGCTGCCAGAGTAAAGGTCCACCTCCACCTTCATTAGAGGCTGCAGCTCCTGGTTGGCGGTAGCTCTGCCATCCTCTGTCGGTGTCCCATTGTGACACCCTAATGGCTCCTGAAGGACTCACCTGTATCCGTCGATGAAGCTGGCGTTGATGTAGTCGGAGCCCTCCACCCCTCTGATTGGCTGCAGGCAGACACGGGTGGACTCAAAAGGCATGATGTTCACCAGGCGGTTCTTGAACTTGTTGCACGGCAGGTTGGCACTGATGAATCTTGAGGTATGTGCTTTAGTGTTGGCCAGTTTCTGCAGACAGACACAGAAAGGGGGACACATAAGTCTGCGATGCCCCTCAGCTCCACTGTCTGCCCCCTTAAAGAGCAAGCTACAACCAGTTCTGGTGGAGTGTGGTGTGATAGCAAGGTTGTTCAAGGGCACATGGAGCTAACACTCCTATTGATGTATGAAAAGGATGCACTTGGAGTTGATCCTCTTCCCTTGACTTCAAATAAACCTGATGATGGGGCGCTTTGAAACTCCTCCTGAAGACATTGAAAAGTCCAAACGACCTCACACACACGTACACACACACACGTGTTGTGAGCTGACGTAGCAACGCATATCAAGCTGGGGAGAATTAAACTTTTGACAGCAACAACCCAATTGTTGTTTTTCTTTGGGGGAGGTGGAGAAAGTGGCTGGCTTTGCTGACGGGCCCTAATGTGATTCCTCTGCTTGAGAAGAAATTCACAGTGAGTTGAGGATCAAAACCTAATTAAGCTCTGTCCGGATTTATGGCCGTCCTGCTTGCTCAAACCAGCAGCATGATTTGGGTTGTGGGTTATTGCTTGCCCCCCCCCGCCCTGTGTGTGTGTGTGTGTGTGTGTGTGGTCACATCACAGCGGTGTGTGGAGGGTGGGCACAGTGCTGCAGCTCATCCTCATAAACCACGTAACCCAGCGGGCCTTATCTTCAGGCCGTCAGACATCCGGTCCGCCCCGTCTCTCTCTCTCTCCTTCTCCCTATCTCTTTCGCGATGCCTCCTGCCTCCGTGGCCCTGCCTCATGCCATGGCCCTGCTGATGCCCCCCTCCTCCTCTCTATCTCCTTCTGTTTCATGCATTGTGGTGGTCTGGATCATGGTCCATGCATACTACTAATTATTCAGAATTTCTGTCATACTCATTGAATGTGTTTATGTAACTCTGTAATGCTGTTCATCTGTACACATGACATCTATTGCATCTGTCCATCCGGGTATAGGGATCCTCCTCTGTTGCTCTCCTGAAGGTTTCTTCAATTTGTCCCCCTGAAAGGTTTCTTTCTGTTTTTTTGGGAGTTTTTCCTAAATCTGATGTGAGGTCAAAGGTCAGGGATGTCATATGTGCACAGATTGTAAAGCCTTCTGAGGGGAGTTTGAAATGTGTGATTTTGGGCTATAGAAAATAAACTGAATTGAATTGAAATCTGGTTCCAATGCACCTGTTCTCAGAGTTAGTCTTAGAAATGGTAATGCTTGTATTCCGTAACCAACTGTTTGACTTCATAATGCCACTTGGCTTGACAAACACAGCGGAGGCAAGTTTTGTGATTGGAATGACACTGTGAAAGGACTTTCAAAGCTGCACAAAACAAATCAAAATCCCCAAAGGCACCACCAACCTTAAACTCCAGTTCCATGGTGGTGACGGTGTCTCCAGGGGGGATCTGGGTGAGCTTCTGGATGTGGGCGTACAGGTTTCGGGCGGGGACTTCTGTGTTGCCAGACGTTGCAGCTTCCAGCAGGGCCTCGTGGATGAATATGTATTGGTCCTCCGTCTGCACCATATAGTTCCTCTGAGCCCGCATGCATGTCACATGACCATAAATGTCCGCCGACTTTTCGTGTTTCATCCTCTCCAGCGTGGCTTCGATCACGATGAAGCAGCCTGTGCGGCCCACGCCGGCGCTGACGCAGTACGAAGAGAAAGATGGTTGTTTACCGTTTCGCACATATCCAAATAAATGACATATAGTCAAACAACACTTACACTTATACACTTCCTACAGTAAAACAATTAAGTCACAATATCAACATTGCACCGACACTAAAATGAGATCAGAACCAAGAACAAAGCATTAAAGCAATGAGAACACTTTGAAAGCAAAACACAAAACAATAAAAACCTATTGTACTGTTTTGTTTTTTCATATTGTCTTCAACAACCTCGTTAGCTGCATATTAAAACCTTCTGTTGTAGATTATAGAGATGTAAAGCCCAGAAAATCTTCCTGTGACATAATGCTCCATGCACTACTCATTTAATGTGACCCCTCCTCCTCCACATGCCTTGTTTGATAATTGTGTGTATTTCCAGAAAATAATACTTCCGAATAAAAACAATGGGGTTGTTTCAAACTCATTAATAAAGCTGAATCTATCCTCATTCTTCAGCCATGGTATCTTTGCTGAGTCAACACATGTTTTACTCTTCCCTCCCCTTTGGTGTCTATTGTTTATCCAAGCACCCTCTTTAAATCTGCATGTGGCATCTATTCACCTCCATTACACATTTTAAATCATCTATAAACCCCATGACTTGTGTTTCGGCAGGATTATGCAAATGTTTAAAACTTCCTGCACATTCCAAACAAATGTTGCTTTGTTCTGAGATTTTGAGAATACATTTGTTATATTTGTATCCTGAAGCCTTTGTGTGGCTTACCTGCAGTGGACCACCATGGGTCCAGCGTCTGGAGGGTTACAGGCCTTGACTCTGCGTAGAAAGGCTAGTGTTGGGGTGGGATACTCGGGCACTCCATGGTCAGGCCAGGCCATGAACTGGAACTGTCGAACCTCTCTCTTCTCACTTGAGCCATTCTGTTGGAGCACAGATGCAGTCATCAACCCGAGAGCACAGAATGTATTGCAATTTCAAAGTCGTTTCGGAAGATATGAATGTTGTACTGTTTGGAAAACATGAGGCTTCGGCTTTTGAGAATCCGTAACCCAATTGTATGTTGTCCAAACTTGGTCTCATTTCAAACTATTTTGACGAGAAATCGTACAGATATAAACTTTGTAAATATAAAATAATTGTGCTCCAGGAATGAGTCCTAAAACCCGGGAATGAGTCAGCCATCTTGCACACTGAGGAGCTTTTTAATGAGTGTTGGTTAGATGCCTGAAATAAGGTCTGTGGTTTACACACGCTTAAGAGATTTTAAGTATTTGACAATGTCATTTTTGGCAATTTTTTCAGATGTTGGTTACTTACATGTCAGCATCAACTATAAACCACCAGAGAGTCACTGAGATCGCTCTGACCTGTGACTTCAGCCACCAGATGGGAAAGGAAGTCGGATGCCACTGTTGCTGATTCATAGGAGTCTGTTCAGCCCTATTTATTTGTCTTATGGAGCAATCTAAATATTATTCAGTATTTATTGTGTTACTATTTCAATGTTTTTGAAGGATTTGTTATTTGTAGTATGGCTATATGGAAATACATAGAGTTTTGAACTAAAAGTCTTAGTAAGCCAACCAACATGTCAAACAGTAAAAGTGGCCAAAATAGTGAGACCGCCTGAGTATGTCATCACAAATTGTATCATAAATGTTGTACTTTAGTGTCTTTTCATTCATTTCATACAACTTTTAACTACAAGTTGTATAAAATGAATGAAAAGACACTAGAACAAAATACATTCAGTTGCATCAATATTAAAATTAAAATGATGTACATTAAATCAAATTTCTTCTTCACTTTCTTTGGAATGGTAATACAGTTTAGTTTACTAACAATGGATTCATATTTCTTTGCTTCTTACCATTTAAAATAATATAATTTTATTGACATTGATAAATGGTACATTTTGGGTACTATTGGGTGTTATTTTAGGCCATTCTTCAAGGGGATAGGTCTTTTGAGGTAACACGACGTATGTCGTTTATAAAATAAAAATGTTGACACACTGAATACTCCATGATTTTTTAATATAGCCATCAAATTTCATTAACATAAATGCATCGATCGCAGTAACTAATTGATAAATCACCAAACGGATTTATGTGAGAATCTCTCTCTGAGGAGCACTGAAAAGCATGAATCAAACCCTTTCTAAAGGGTCCTTGACAAGTGAGTGCACTGGTGCAGCACTGCCAGGGGGAAACCACTCCTCATCAAATCAAGAGGTATTGGAACTTTTATTCATAACTCTCAGGAAGTCTTCACATTTTCTTTATTCGAGCACCAAGACACAATCTTCTGTTTCAAGTGTTCTTCTTCGACTCTTGATGCTTTGTGTCGTTGACGTGACGGAATGTGTATGGAAACATTTGCATGTAGCGTGTGCAGCTCGGCTCCGGGGAAGATAGAGAGAGAGCTAGAGGCTTAAAGACGTCATGAGCAGTGTTTTGTTCTCTTACAGGCTGAATCACTGATGAATGTTTCAGCTGGGGAATCCACTGATACATTGTCATTACTAGATATTGGATAGCAAATTCTACTGCCTGTTCAATCATATCCAACTGCCGCTTCTGCAGTCGCACAGCGAGGGGGACATGTTCTAGAGAATGATGTGATCTGAGACTCAACCTAAAATTGGTTGTTTTATGATATTTCCTTGTTGATTAAACAGACTTGTGTTGGGCTGAAGGTCCTCTGAAAATATATACGTGTACAATCAGGGCTCTCACCTTATAGAGGGCAAATGTGCGCACGCTGTACGTAGCCAGCTCCACAGTGTCCAGCATGGTCACCTGGATCATCCCATATGTCTCTGTGCCTCGACTGGGCCAATACTGGTCACATTTCACCTGCACACAGACACAAGTCAATATTGGTATGTGTAGGATATAGAGACAGAAGGAGGAGAACAGAACTGAGTGGTGAGAAGAATTGGTATATGTGGTTCTTGTTCGGGCCTTCTATAGTTGGCTTGGTGACCATCCTGACCATCCATCTGTCCATTAATCCATTCCACTCATTAGTACAGGGCGGCATTTGTTGAAAACTACTTATCAGATTGACATGAATAGCTGTGGACATTTACGATGACCAGAGGGGAACCGAACCTTCCTGTGAAGATGGCTCCACTGGTCCATTCTATCAGATGGCAGCAACATGACAAAACGGTTAATAACAAGATGTTATGGTAAGCTGAACTGTAGGTTGTGGTTTTTGTGTGTATTGGTGCATACTGGCATTGTTGTAACTGTGACATAATCAGTAAGTCTTTAAACATAAAGCAGGAAATATGAACAGACCAAACCGATGACTCAAGTGACATCACTTGGGGACATTTACCAGACATCACGCAGCCCCCTGGAGATACTCAAAAAAGGCTTAATATAATTTGTATATGCCGTAGTGCTTTCATTTGCAGGTATGGTCAGATGCTGAGCGGGTTTTTCTCTAATTTGGAAGAATCGGCAGTTCAATGCATGTGTGAATGTTAAAAGCAGTGTCCACGTTGAGTGGTCGTATTACTAGAAAGGCACTATATAAATGCCAGTCCATTCCCCAACCTTTCACCATTTCTCCACAACACATAGAAACAGATTTCAGTGTGTAAAGTCTGTGGAGTTCCACTTTAAGTAGTCAAACTGAGCTGATGGATAGAGAGTGCTTGCTGAAGTAGTGTACAGTGGAGTTTAAGAGCTTGTTCTTTGAAAACAGCTGCCCGCTGCTGCTCCATGGACAAAATGAGTTTAAATTAGCACTAATATAGCACCCACTGGTTTCCTAATGAGCTCTTTGGACTCCCTTCCCTCTAACATTTAGCACAGGGTGTGTAAAAGCAATACACAACTGGCTAAAGTTCCTCATGCACTTTCGGAGGGTTGTAAGGCAATGCAAAAGGAACATGAAGCGATGCAGAGTTCAAACGTTCAGATTAAAGAGTCATAAAATAAATTGGTACAACCAGTGTGTGCCCTGCTGGTGTTGCCGTAGTTATTCCACTGTTGGCTGTGCAACGGATGGGTGCAGAGGATGATGGGGTGAAGCAATAAAAATGTGGACATGAGTGTTGACTTGAGGCTGCAGGAAAGTGACAGACAGACGAGGGAGGTTACGCATCGTAGACCTGGGTGCAGGTGTCAGTGTGGGGCTGGAGGTTGTTCGGCAAGGCCTGTGGCTAATCACAATGTCCTTTTGGTCAAAGTGGTGTGAAAAGCCAGTTCACCACCTGGACAGATCACACTCGGCCCATTAAGTGTTACAGGCAACTAGAGATCTGAGAGGCTGCCCTCATTAGAGCGACACCAGCGGCAGTCATTTGTTTGTACGGCGGCGGCCTACGGTTACATGTTCTTGACCAGCTTCCTCTTGTAGCCGTGTGAACGCCCGTCCTTTGTGTGATGATTATGAAGGAGAATGTTAGAGGGGGACATAACGCCGTGCAGTTACCCGGACCAGCCAGGTCCGTCTGGAGCCGGCTCTAGAGGGGGGAAGGGGGGGGGGGGGGGGGTACTGTAAGACCCTGTTAGTTTTGTGTCTGTCCCCCCAGTGTCTGCTAATTACTCATTCCCTTCACCTGCCCTCAGCCACTCCTCTGCCTCCTTAATTACTCCTACACCTGTGGTTCCCCCCCCCTATACTCCCATTATTTCCCTTGTTCTCTGCCAGATTGTTGTTAGTCTTCCGTGTGACTTCGCTCTCCAGTCTGTGTTTTTGCTTGTGATTTATTGTCAGTATAAGATCTTTTGTTCACGTGCCTGCTCTCCTGCCTATTCTCTCTGCGTCTGAGCCTTACCCTTCCATCCGTGTGATAGTTTAAGGCACTTCCACATTGGCTTCAATATTCCGGAATTTGTTAGTTATTTTTCAAGGACACAAAAATAACGATCACTGCAATTTTCTGGAATAGCAGAACATTGTCACTAGATTTAATTTTTTTATGGCCATAATATGTTTGTATTGTGGGGTGTACCTGCACACTGCTCTGCTTTGTTGATGAATACTATAATTTAGATCAATCAAAATGGACATGTAAACTGTAATGCATTAGTCCCTCAAACCAGCAGAAGCAGTTTGGTTATCGGCTGCAGCCATTACCTCGGACACAGGTTAGTACACCTCATATTTCCTGGACCTCCGGCTGTTATTGGCTTTGGCAGTGGGCTGATGGTCTCTGTCACCAATAATAACGGCACACGGCCGTGGCACTCAGTTCTGCCCCTTGGTTGTGGAGTTATTAACAATGTGAAAAAGGGCTGAAATCATTACTCATGAAAACTGTCCATGCCTTGCTGGCTCTCATCTGCCATGTGGCTGGCTGTGAATGCCTCGTCCCTCATGTCAACCGGCAGAATGACGCTGTCGCAGAGCCATGCTCTTTGTACCACTGGAAAACATTACCGCAAAAGTAGCTGAAGGTAATGATATATTTGGTTTATGTATATAGTTTTTCAATGCAGTAGTGGTTAAGAGAAATCAAAGAATGAGTTTTTCAAGGACTTTGTGAGACTTATGTGTTCATACCAAATGCGAAGCAGATATTTTGCGCGATGCAAATTCCATACAAAGTCAATGCAAAGACGCAAGTAGAAGCACGCGCGAATGAGGCGAATAAGCAAAATGTATTAAAAAACGTGTAGCTCAATTTCAAATAGCATAGCATAGCTTAGCTCCATTCAGAAAACAAGCATTTTAAAAATTGTTTGCTTGTCGTCTTGTAGATAGACCTAACAAAGCAGAAATGATAAGTTTATTGCAAAGAAAATCACAGCAACATTTTAGAAATTCACAGAGTGCCTCCGAAGGATGTTATGACCCCAGACACAAGAGAGTTTCCCAGGATAGCTGGCACTTCCACAACATATACAAAGCAGCAATAGTGGTTATTTCTGCCATGATTGATGAAATCAATCAGCCCCTACTCCTCTTTGGCGCATCTAGAGCGAATGACACCACGATTGAACTCCCGTGAGTACGCAAGGGTTCAATTAGAAACCATTTTGTTAAAAAAAAACCTTTCTTAAAGAATGAGTTCTTGAAAGCATGGGTGTTAAAAGGGAATGCCAACAATCCAGCCCACCACCTCCAAAAAACTGTGATCAGGAACCAAGACTGTTTTGCTAAACCACATCAGGCCTAAGCATTTGGGGTTCTAGATAAAACCCATTGGAAAATAAAAGGGTTCTTAACAGAACCCACTGGGTGGTTTCTAGATGAAACCCCATGGGTTTTAAACAGGTTCTCAGAAGCACTACAACCTGTTGAGGAAAGACGCCCCCTCCCTGCGACGGCAACACAAGCATCATCACCCCCCTTCTGGGTAAAGATCCTCATCCTTTGCAATGGAACCATGTCCTGCATCATCAAGTCCCAACAAGCCTGGCCCTCTGCGATGGGCCCACCCTGCCCACTGAGGTCAACTGGCCTTAATTAAAGAAAATGTCAGTGGGGTCTGACCTGAGTTTATGTTTTAATAAGATGACCTTTGTTTAACTGAAAGAAGATGGATAGAGTGGTTGATTTGCGTTAAATAAATGCTTAATGATTGTATTAGTGGTGTAACGGACGACTGTCGATCCGTGATCCGTATGGAGCCCCCTTGGCTGTTGTGAACCGCAGACTAATTACACACTTTAAAGTTACCTTCACAGTGTGAAATAAAGTCGTTAGCCGCCAATATTCAGTACAATACACAATCATTTATGCTTTTCTAGTTATCAATGTCATCATGTGACATTGTAAACAACCAATCATTGTTTAAATCAACAGGTGAGCTAATAACGTTAGCAGCACATCAACGGTTAACGAATGGAGGTTATGTTCAGGTACATTATGATGCGATCAGGCTCTGTTCAGTGAAAAGAAGTATTGGGGGAGAGGATTGAAAGGATTTCTGGGACTTGTAGATCAGCAAACTATCTGCTAATATGGATCAATGATCGTCAATTAGTATCAGCGGCAAAAAAACATCGGGGATCTGTAAAAGTTTTATTTGCTCCCTTTCTTTATGCTGATCCGATCTGATCTGAACTGTGGGCTTTATGATCCGTTGCACCCCAAATGCTGATGATGTATTATCAGTTTCTTCTATGCAAAGCATGCTCTATTTATTTCTGTACATACGTAATGGGCCAGTGATGGGAGCATTTCAGGGGATCTATTAGCAAAAACTGAATATAATATTCAAAACTATGTTTTCATTCGTGTATAATGACCTAAGAACCGTTGTGTTTGTACTTGTTAGAATGAGCCCTTCATATCTACAGAGTCCTCTGCCATGAGTGTACAGTAGTAGTAGTAGTAGTAGTAGTGAACACACTGGCTCTAAGGAGGGGCACATACTTGCACTGTAAACTAAGGCCATTGTCATCTTCATTTGGACTATTTCTCAACGCGAGAGGCTCACCCGTGACTTCTCCTCTAGGCGGGTCATCATAATGATGGTGCAGGTCCTCTGCTCCCATACCATCCTCCAGAAGTCGCTCAGCGTCTCCGGCAGCGGCCCCTGTGTGGCGATGTAGGCATTCTGTTTCCTGTAGCCATCGATGTAGTTGGCGTTGACGTAGTCGCTGCCCGGAACGCCTGCCGTGAGGAACAAGCACATTTAGAAGGGAGCCAATCAGGAAACAGCTGTGTTTCTCGCTAAAATGTGATGAAATACACTCACCGTCCACAGGTGTGAGGATGACCCTGGAGTGGTCGTAGGCAATAACATTTGCATAGCGGTTCTTTGGCTTGTTGACCTCCAGGTTGGAGTGCTCCCAGGTGAACTGCTGTCCTGGATCAACAGACTTGACACACAGAGAGAGAGAGAGAGAGAGAGAGATAGAGAGATAGATAGAGAGAGATAGAGAGATAACCATTCATTACAATACCATACACTGCCTATATTCTGTGCTGCTTTTTAAAGCCTGTCAGAGCTTGGTGCGAAGAGTCCAGGCCAATAAATGTGAAACCGAAACTAATTCGTCATCCCTCCCCCAGCCTGCGGCTCTATAATATGAAAAGCGCTGGATGATCTTTAAGCCCCCTGGATACACACTGGACTGTTTGGACACTCCTAAATCCCTTCCATCCTTGCAGCTCAGTGCCTGATAATAACAAAGAACACATCCCAAGATGAAGGCAAAGCAATGCAGAAACGTTTTGGAGGACTGTGGCATACATTAATTAGATTGAGTGATGGCGGACCACCAGCATTATATCAAGAGGGAACAGATAAGGACTTGTGGTAGATTATTATTTCTCAACACAGCCAAAAGAGACAGCGGCTAAAATCTGAGTGATAACTCAGATTGGGTCGCTGCATGAATACCTGGACCAGCAACCTCGTGGGAAGCACAGCTGTGGAGATTTAGAGAGCGTTTCGAGCATGTTTGGATCCGCATGTGGGCGTCTGACTTTTCTTCCAGCATTGCCAGTAATGTCAAAATTCCACTTTGACCAATACTTGTGATTTGATGATTGTTAATGCTTAAAAATGGCATTCTCATCAGCCTCCATTGTACTTTGTGTTAATGTGTACAATAGCATGACACAAAGTACACTATTTAGATGTTTTTGTCGTCAACACGGCGACTCTTAAATCTTGTTGAAATTCATGGTAAGTTGTATATTTTATGGACAGCAGAGTGCCGTCATTGCGTTCCTCTGTGACATAGGTGAAAAACGTTCTACACTTATTGTTCCGTTGCTTCAATTCTTCTACTTTTATTTGAATCTCTTCAACAACAGACAGAAGTGGGATTCTGATTTTCTAAGTAATAAGAAATGACTTCAAGGTGTGTAGGATTTGGTGAGGCTGCAGATTGCAACCAACTAAGTACCTCTCTGTCACTACAGAGTGCAAACCCGTGGTTATGCCGTTGGCCTCGCTCAAAGGCCATCCAGACCATAATAACACAAAGACGCTTTAAAAATGCTCCCTATATCACTTTACCACAATTCTGGGCTCCCATAGAAACTAGAAACATGGTGGTGCAAGTCGCTATGTAAATATGAAGGACTCATTCTGGGCTGACGGAAAGCTGATTACACACTGATAAAACATAGTGATGAGAATTATATTCTATATCTCCTGAACCTTTAATTTTCGCACATAGACTGACGTGTATAATGTTGTTTTTTTTGCAACCAATGAACAGAAGCAACCATATTTGGAATGTGGTGGAGTGACGTAGAGATGCAGTATACGGCTCTGGGAGCCGCAGCGAT
Source organism: Cyclopterus lumpus (assembly GCF_009769545.1). Taxonomy (NCBI): domain Eukaryota; kingdom Metazoa; phylum Chordata; class Actinopteri; order Perciformes; family Cyclopteridae; genus Cyclopterus; species Cyclopterus lumpus. The sequence continues at coordinate 4,330,320 of NC_046969.1, read as the reverse complement.
CTGTCAATCACAGTAAGCCCGCCCTAAAGCGTGCCCTGCTTTATGGACTGTTTGACTCTAAATGGACCATAATTTACTAAATGAACATCATGTTTTATTGAAGACTTGAAACTAGAGATTGAGACCATAAACTCATGTTTACAATGTTTACTGAGGGAATAAATCAAGAGAGAAGTAGAGTTATTTTCTATAGACTTCTATACAAACAGATGAGTCGCCCCCTGGTGGTCAGTAGAGAGAATGCAGCTTTAACACATGAAGCATAGACTTCTTTACAACCAGAGGAGTCACCTCCTGGTGGTCAGTAGAGAGAATGCAGCTTTAACACATGAAGCATAGACTTCTATACAACCAGAGGACTCGCCCCCTGGTGGTCAGTAGAGAGAATGCAGCTTTAACACATGAAGCATATACTTCTATACAACCAGAGGAGTCGCCTCCTGGTGGTCAGTAGAGAGAATGCAGCTTTAACACATGAAGCATTACTTTCACTCGGTAGAACTGGAGGTTGCCACCTGTGGATAACGCAAAAGTTCATATTTCCTATCATTAACTATAAAATCAAACAATAACTGTTGAACATCAAATCAACACATCAAACCAACATCCCTGTGTTCTCTCATGTGGTTAACTGCCCTGTATTCACTGTTCTCATCTTCCTCGTGCACCTGTTAGTGTTCTCTTTTTTGTCATGGTGAGAGATGCTCCTCTAAATAGTATTTCCTGCTTCTTTATTTGTACGCTTAAATCATGGCTGCATTCAAGATGGAAAACCCACGCCTGTGTTGCAGTGATGGCAGAGTGCAGACAGCTTTTCGCTATGCTGCCCGATGATTGGTCTATCGATTGCAGGCTGTGTATGCCGCCGCAGGTTTAGCTGAATAATGACGTGCTGAAGATTGTTATTCAAAATTGACCTTTCATGCTTCTACTTATCTTGCATCATTTGGAAAACAAACACACCCACCCGTATGCACACAAGACACACACATGTGCCACTGCTTTTCCTCCTGACTGGCTGGATGGCTGATCCGCTCCCCCTCCAGTCTACAACTGATAATAATGACAGCGGAGAAAGAGGTTGAATGCACATCTTATTTAACAGCCTGTTAGGTAAGGCTTCCAGCGCGCTGCACTGACAAGCCACTCACATTACCACTAATGTGTTCCGCCGACGTGTAGATCGCTTACCGAGTGTGTCAGTGCTATCACACTCACGGAGCTGCAGCTCCACCGACAACAAACAAAGCAGGTGAACACGGAGGGAGGAAGAGCCAGTCCTGAAGCGTGTGGATTGGTGTCTGGCAGAGTCAGGTTCGCTCTCGCCACCTGTTGCCTCGTTCACTGAGTTGAGGAAAATAATCAATCCCTTTAATACACATTACAGGAGTCATTGTAGGCTTTAATCAGATTGTTTTATTTTTTATCTGATCCTTTCTGTCACTTAAAATGTTTGCATCAAAATGTACACTGATGTAGGGTACATTTCTAAGTCTAGTTTCCTGGACTTCAGACACACGCATATGAATTTTCTGACCATGATGAATTGCTTGTACAGTAAAAATCCAATAATTTCTCCACAGTATTAAACAACAAAATAAGCTATTTTCCACACCTCTAAAATAAGAAAGATAAGCTAAGATGCCTGAGGACAAAGCACCAAAGCAGAGATAAATGGACCAAACCTGGTATCTTTTTTTGTCTTTCTCCAAAACCTTTGTATGCCATTTCATTATTAGTTTAATTTATGATAATTTTTGAGGCAAGAAATCAACCGTGTAGATTTCAAATATTGCCAGTTTTTTAAACAGTTTCCCGTGAAGCTCCACAAACCTGCTGGGGTCGCTAGCTAGCTCGCTAGTCACGCAGGCTGGAAGTCTCTCAAAAGTCTAGCTAGCTAATCACTGCATCTCTTCACTGCTCTCATAAGGCGGTTATCGCTGATAACGGCATTCCAACCCACATCGTTGACACAGTAACTTAGCACCCACCCTCCGGTTCCCCCCAACACCCCCTGTCTGCACAGTCGCTGTTGTTTGCACTGTTCTTCCTGTTAACACCGTTAGCTTCTAGCCGCCGGCTCAGCCATCGCCATGTTGAGAGCCTTTTGGAGGCAATACTTTAATCATAAATACTGTATGCTCTGAATTTCAAATGTAGCACTGTAGCACAACAAGACCCATACCAGAGCTCCAGACAACTCACTGCAGAGTCTTGCAAATGCAGATACAAAACAGATACTTCAAAAGAGCTGTAACAAGAAGCCCCGAGGCTCGGTAAACGGCCACAACTCAGTTTTACGAGTGCAGACCAGCTTTTACTCATTTGATACGGCTAAGAAATAGATGTAATCATAATTAAGTGATGAAGAGAAGAAATGTTCCAGAGTCCATGTGTAGTATAGGAAGTGGTCTATAGTAATACCCAAACAGACTGGCTCATTCATCAGATGTAACAAGCTGTGAGATCCTCTGGCAGGTCTCATTTTAAACACAGCCGTTATCAGCTTTTCATTTCAAGCCCTGCTGCTCTTACTACGGACTAATGGCTGGTAGTTCCAATGTAACAGGAGCAGGAGCACATACAATACGTGTGTGTGTGTGTGTGTGTGCATTACTCATGTTGTGGAGACATACATCTGTATACACAGCCACAGTGTGGGGACTTCTAGCGACAAAATGCAAATCACTGTGACATAAAATTACATTTGAGGGGGAAGACTTGATTTAAGGTTTGGGATTAAGCAAGTAGTGGTTATAATTTAGGAAATTAATGTAAGTCAACGGGAAGTCCTCCCAAGTGATGGAAACAGGAGTGTGTGTGTGTGCGTCACAATCACAAACAGTTCATCTGTTGCATCTAAATATTCCCATTTAGACACATTTTGCTTGGCTCACTACAATATTCTAAGCTGTTTTCTCAAAGTTCTATCCATGTCACCATATTGAGTAAGAAAAAAGGAACAATAGTTGATTCAGCTGCTGTTTCATAATTTATATGCCCCCTTCCTTCTAGGGTGCATAAACAGTGCACCCATCTGTCCTGGTTTATCCGCTTGGAAATTCACCACTTTAAATGCAAATTACCTTCCTTTGTAGGACATCAACAAGCCATAATCCCTCTCTGGCTTTTACAGTAGGTAAAAGCAGTGGGATATTATTCTTGGAAAGGAGGCAGAGATTTATGCATACTTAGCAGCATCCTTTTTTTTCTTCTTCGTTTTTTTTTCTTTAGCAATGCTGAACTGTGCAATGGTCTGCCAGCTCAATACATGAGTAGAAACACATCAGAGTAAAATTGGCCTGGAAAATGTACTGTGCTCGGTATTTTAGTGAGAAAATAGATTTTCTAGATCACCATGAGAAAATATCTATTCATCGCTGGCCTGACTGAAACAAAAATGTCCAACATCACTAAGTTACATGAAAAATAAACCTGTAGGTCAATAGAATAAAAATAGACTGTATATTGTTTTTTACTTCTAATCCCTGATTCTCAAAACGCTCAGATGAAACCTGTCACCTTGCCACAAGGAGCACTAAGGAGCCATAAGGAGCTGCTCGCCTATATGTAACTTGTTCATATTTCTGGCTTTCAGTGGAGCCTTTGCAGTCCCGAGTTGCCATTTCAGAGGCACATTATTTTATTATTTTTTTTCTTTTTATTTACTGTCTTTCTTTGTCCTTTTCTTTACTCATGATCAGCTTTACTAAATTAAGAGCATGTAAATATTGGCATTTAAGAAAAAAGAAAACGGGGTGTTTGACATTTACCTACACAATAATTAACTGAATCAGTTTCCATAAAGTTGTGGACTTACAAGAGAGAATTACATTTTCTCCCCAAAATGCTGGGTCTTACATTTCCCATGATGCCTCACAAGTATCTATTAGATAGCTGTTTAATGTGTAGCCTTCAAGCTCAAGGAAACATGACAAATTAAGCTGGTGTATAAGATATATTTTATATTTCTGCTCCAACTCTGACAAAGTTGACCATTTTTGTTGACATACTTTGACATACTTTATTTTGGCCTTTCACTTTTCACTCTTGTTACATTTTCTACAGTGTATCCACCTTAAAGCTTTTGGTAAGGAGTTTAATCTGATCCCGTAAAGGCTGTATCATATACTTATATTCTTTCTTTATACACGATGGTGGAGTACGGTGGAGTAAATGTATAGTAGACACATATCTGCAAGTTTGAATTTAGTTGATTAGTTAGAAGACTCTTCTTGGTGTAAAAAGACGCACTATAGTAACTTTAGCCAGACTAAACTAATCAAGGATTTATGCACTCAATGCAAATGTATATGCTCACAGGGTTGATCAAAATAAAAATAAAAAACTGACATGACATTATGAACATAAATTAATTTAATTTACACACTTCACTACTACAAACAGGCAGCAGACTCCGGATCTGAAGTGAAATCAATGCTGAAGTGTTTTAAACCTTGCATTCTCTTTAATGACCACAAGGGGACAACTGCTCTGGTTGTATAGAAGTCTATGCTTCGTGTGTTAAAGCTGCATTCTCTTTAATGACCACCAGAGGACGACTCCTCTGGTTGTATAGAAGTCCATGCTTCATGTGTTAAAGCTGCATTCTCTCTAATGACCACCATGGGAGGACTCCTCTGGTTGTATATAAGTCTGTGCTTCATGTGTTAAAGCTGCATTCTCTCTCCTGACCACCAGGGGGCCACTCCTCTGGTTGTATAGAAGTCTCTATAAAATGACTCTACTTCTCTCTTGATTTATTCCCTCAGTAAACATTGTACACATAAGTTTATGGTCTAAATCTCTAGTTTCAAGTCTTGGCGACGGCCGTATTCCAAGATGGCGACTATGAAATCGCAGAACTCAACACTTCATAACATCAGTCCACAAACCAATTGATGACGTCCCCATGACTACGTCCACTTCTTATCTACAGTCTGTGCTCCTGATGGGCAGGTGGCCTCTTGCATGGTAGTCAATGCATCCAAATGAGTGAATGATGACATGTAGTGTAAAAGCTCTTTGAGTGGTTTGAAGACTAGAAGTATGAGTCCATTTACCATTTATTTCAGTTCTCAAACATATAAACACCACAGAAATGTGCTATTTCATATCTTTTCTATAACTTTCTTCATAAAACTAGCTCAAAAATTGTAAAAGACTTTGGCTATGGCTGAAAAGGGTGTGTTTCTTTACCTGAAAGCCATGTACTGTATACGAGCAAGAAGTTACCTCGTACTCCTGAGAGAAGCGCAGACCATCATTGGCCTTGAGCCGCTCTATGTAGTCTGCCAGGTCACAGAGAGCGATTGGAGGGTGTTCCCTCATCCCTGCAGTGAGAGGTGAAGTGGTAAGTATAGTCCATCTCTCTCTCTTTCACACACACAGACACACGCACATGCACACGCACACACACACCAGAGTGAGGCTGCATGTTGAAGGCTCGGAGCTAACGGGTTAGGGTAATGTGGGGTTACAGTGAGGGATGATGTATGACTGTGCAGCTCTTCAACAGCATACCATAACCACACTGGTGACGTGAGCCTCAACGAGCATGCTGATTGGTAGAATAAATCCCATAATGCCATAGGTGAGTAGGAAGTAGGAAGGGTGGTTGGAGGGAGTGTATGAGTACCCAACGCATATTACGCTGATACCTGTTTCTATATCTTTTATGCCTTTCTATCGTATTTCATTTAGAAATCTGAGTTTTAATGACAGCCATTTGGTGTGAATGTCTGACCATGAGAGAAGGTGATGGTGTCAAATAAAAGGGATCTAGTTCAAATGGAAGTTGTGTATGAAAAAATGTAATAAATGGTAGGAGGCAAGAATGGGAGGAAGCATTAGTAAAAAAAACAAGGGGGATGAAAACTAACTTGGAGTGTTCGGGCAACTGAGGGCACTGGAACCTGCAGGGGAAAGACCAGGCAAAACAACAGGGGTCAGTGAGGAGAAGACAGAGAAAAGAAAAGAACACAGGGAGCACTGATCTGGGAGCTGTGTGTCTGTATGGTCCTCTGCACTGTGCAGCCGCTGTATGTATCTTTGAAATATGTCTTAACATGCGTTGCATCCTTACACAGATGAAGTGACTTCAGTTTTTAACCATGTCAGCGCGAGACTCTAGGGGTGGCAATGTTAGTACTTTGTGAATTGTTAAGTCCACCATTAATTTTCTGCTCAGTAAAATGTACCCGCACTTGGTCTCAAAAATAGCTCATTAGTTAGTTCAAACTGTGACTGAAGTTGCTGAAAAGACATCGGAATACCTTCCTTAAATATAACTCCAATAATTTTGATTCTTTTTCAACCCTATTCTCTCATGTTTTTGTGTCTAATGAGGACAAGCATTCTGGAGACCGGTCCAGTATTGGAGGAGAACGCTGCAGCCGGCAGCCGCTAAAAGAGCTGCAATGTGATGGCAACTCCTCAATGTCAACGTACGTCCACTGAAAGGGCTTGTTTTGGCCTCCAACAGGTAAAGACTGTTATTAGAAGTTTCTGATGACATTATGGAAATAACCTGCATATTGTGTGTCTCGTTCAGGGAAGTCTCTTTCTAAAATCAGCTAAATAGTTTGGCACTGGAATCACATTCAGATGTCATCTGATGCTTGATGTCGAGAGACAGTTCCCGATGGTCAATCTGGTCCCGTCCAAACTGATTACATTCAGTAAAAGATTCTGCAATCTGGACGAACCGTGGAAAAGTATTTTCCTATCAACTCCAATCAGACTAAGAGGGAGTATGAGCCACGCTCTGGTTCTTCGGGGGTTTGTCTTTCTTCAGGATCAATAATATGTTGTCCAGGTTGAGAGATTGGGCCAACTGGCCGATATTAGGAGTGCCTTAGGAGTGCCAGAACACATCTGTCAGGGGCCCACGGATTTTTGCTGACTGTCTAATGAATTTCTGGACCAAAGCCATCTGGTTTTCCCCGTGTTAACTTCCACCTCTGTTATGTGCCTGCCTCTTACTTTGGCCTTGTGTATTCAAAATAGAGTGCAATTGATGGATCCCAAAGGATCATTCCATGGTACCCCAAGTGATGATCTTAGTTGAGCCAGGTATGTCATAGTAGTACGTATGTCATCAAAAGCCCTCAGACCATTCTCATTAAAGATATCTCCTAGTTTGTGTATCTTTTTGCTTGCCCATGATGATGAAGAAAACAGGACCCCACCGGTAATTGTTTTGGTTTCTTTTTCAGCCATACGCTATGTTGATAGTACACAAGATTTAATTGGACCAAGTGAGAGTTTAGATTGTTTGAGCAGAATATTAGAATAAACCAGGTCCTCTAACCTGTGGGGTGCGGCAATATTTTCTTCAATTGGTTTCCAAGATACCGATGCCTCTGGATTCAATCAGATTGAAATTGGTCTCAAAACAAAAGACCAAAACTAGTATTGCAAGTTTGGTACTGAAAGACCAACTTTAGGTTTGTAGTGGAGACATTTTAACTCATGGTTGTTTCCCGCCCCATATGAATTTAGAAATTAAGGATTGAAGTTTATTACAATAATTAGGTGGTGGAGATAAGGGTAACATAGATGCAAAAGAATTAACTCTCGGTAGAACATCCATCTTCACTATTGAAATCCGAGTCTGTAGTGATTTCGAACTCTGAGTCCATCTGTTAAGGTCAGTTTCAATACATTTATAAATGTCCAAGTAGTTTTTTGAAATGATTGTAATTAGGGATTTGAAGATTCCAATTCCAAGGTATTTGAAATGTTTAACAATGGGAATATTAGAAGGTAGGGAACTTGGTATTACATGTTGGTTTAATGGAAAAAGAGCTGATTTGGTCACAATTAATTATATAACCTGACAATGAACTATATTATGCAAAGGTACTTAGAATATGAGGTATGGAAGTAGGAGCTTTGTCAACATATAGTAAAATGTCATCAGCATATAAGGACATTTTATGACTGGTGTCATTGAAAGTTATTGGAAAGATAGATGGATGTTTTTGAGAAAGTGGTTCAAGTGACAGAGCAAATAAAAAGGGGCTAAAGGGGCAGCCTTGACGACAGGAACGTGTGATGTGAAATCGAGGAGAGGAAATTCCATTCGTAATTATAGTAGCCGTGGTAGCCCTTACTTAAAACTATTTTTAAAACTATTTATTAATACTTATTTACTTATTCAATTCAGCATGTACGCTATTAAATTCAAAACAGATTTTCGAGATGAAGTAAAATAATAAAGTAACTTATTGGTAGTTACTTGGTTCTGACCATAACTTTCTAAATGTAAATGTTGTGTTGCCTTTTGTGTGTTGGAGAAGTTTTAGAGGCTTCTCGGCCTCCTAGTGCGCTCACTGAAGGGAGAACAAAGGTTGGCAGCCCAATGGCTTGATGAATGTCAGTTGGTGTAAACAACATCTGCCAAAGTCCCACCCACTGCTTCCACAGATAAATGCCAAACATCTGATTTGAGAGACAACAACAACAACATGGATGGGGCACAATGACAAAGTGAGTTAAAAACCTCCCACTGAAGGACAGGAGGGAGGAAGAGATAAGAAGAGTGGAGATGAAAAAGGAACGAAAAATGAACGATGAGTGAAGAAAGTCTGACAGAAGAATGTTTGAGGACACGAAGTGGGAGTCAAATTAGAGAAAAACAGTTTTAGACAACAGAAAAAAGAAACAGGTTGCAGTGTTTGGAATGCTAAACGTAATTATAATGGGAGCAAAGGGGAGTCAGGTGATGGTACATAGATGGATAAAAGAGAACACAAGCAAAAAACAATAACGTGCTACACATATTTACATTCTTCCATCCTCTACTTCCAGCCTCTCCTGTATCTCCCCTCTGCTTTGTGTTCACTTCCAGGCGAGTCAATCATGCTTCCTCGTGTTGCTGAGGAGCTCAGAGTTTAATATTTTTACAAGATCTGGTTACTTCAAAAGATTTCAAATGAGACATTACATGTTTTTGAGGAAATATTTGAGGAAATATCATTTTATATTTGTTTTGGGTGCTTTTGCTGATGGAATTGCTCTAGACACATGACGTGTTCAAGGACCGTCGGCAAGATGAAAATCTGACAATTAGGAGTTTTTACAGCTTCTGGCTGTAGTAGTGTAGTTTTGGCCATTGGACACACTGCTGTTTTTAATTAAAACCATGATCTTCACCTTAATCTTACCATAGAGTTGTTGTGCCAAAACCATAGTGTTGTCCCATCATGAAAATGATAATACAATTATTTTTCAACAATAATTTGCAACAGTTTTGAAAAGCACAGTGATTAGATTTCTTCCTGACGATCAAAAAACAATTTCATGTGTTGGTCAAGCTAAATAATTAGTTTTTAGTTTGGAAGACAGGCACAGTATTCTTGTTTTTTTCACCAATAAATAAGTGAAGCAAAAACACTCTTTTTCAACTAATATTCATGTAAGCCTCAAGCTCTTACTTGAGGCTTACATGCTTACTGAGTCACTGTATTATATATCACACACACATATACATACATATATGTATATACATACATATATGTATATATACGTGTATATATATACACGTATATACTGTATGTGTATATATATATACATATGTGTATATATATATATATATATATATATATATATATATATATATATATATATATATACAAGGCTGCTTAAAGATGTTTTGCCTTTAATTGGCACCTCTCTGTTAGATATTGTCAATGTGTCTTTGCTAACAGGCCATGTACCACATTCCTTCAAAGTAGCTGTAATTAAACCTCTCCTGAAGAAGCCCAATCTTAATCCAGAGGTGTTGGCTAACTACAGACCGATCTCTAACCTTCCCTTCCTCTCTAAGATCCTTGAGAAAGTAGTCGCAAATCAGTTGTGTGACTTTCTACATCATCATAGTTTATTTGAGGAGTTCCAGTCAGGATTTAGAAAACACCACAGCACAGAGACAGCACTGGTGAAAATTACTAATGACCTCCTAATTGCATCAGATAAAGGACTCATCTCTGTACTTGTTTTGTTAGACCTTAGTGCTGATAAAGGACTCATCTCTGTACTGGTATTATTAGACCTTAGTGCTGTGTTCGACACCATTGACCATGACATCCTATTACAGAGACTGGATCAGTCGATTGGCATTTCAGGTAATGCACTAAGTTGATTTAAATCCTATTTATCAGATCAATCAAAATTTGTATTCGTAAACGATGAAGCCTCGATGACCACCAACGTTAATTATGGGGTTCCACAAGGTTCTGTGCTTGGACCAATTTTATTTACCTTATATATGCTTCTTTTGTGCAACATTATCAGGAAACACTCCATAAACTTCCATTGTTATGCAGATGTTACTCAATTATATATATCGATCAAACCAGAGGAGACCAACCAGCTCGCTAAACTTCAAGCATGTCTTAAAGACATAAAAACATGGATGACCTGCAACTTCCTGATGTTAAACTCAGACAAAAGTGAAGTTATTTTACTGGGCCCTGAACACTTCAGAGATCAATTATCTGGTGATGTGGTTTCTGTAGATGGCATTGCCCTGGCATCCAACACCACTGTAAAGAATCTCGCCGTTATCTTTGATCGGGACTCCCATGTGAAAGCAAATCTCAAGGACTGCATTTTTTCATCTACGTAACATTTCAAAAATCAGGCACATCTTGTCTCAAAAAGATGCAGAAAAAACTGGTTCACGCGTTTGTTACTTCTAGACTAGATTATTGCAACTCCTTATTATCAGGCTGCTCTAATAAGTCTCTTAAATCCCTCCAGTTGATCCAGAATGCTGCAGCTCGTGTACTCACAAAAACTAAGAAAAGAGATCACATGACTCCTGTATTAGCTGCTCTGCACTGGCTCCCTGTAAAATCAAGAATCACATTTAAAATTCTCCTCCTCACCTACAAAGCCTTGATTGGTGATGCACCATCATATCTTAAGGAGCTTGTAGTACCATATTGCCCCACTAGAGAGCTGCGCTCACTAAATGCGGGGCTACTCGTGGTTCCTAGAGTCAAAATTAGGATGGGAGCCAGAGCCTTCAGTTATCAAGCTCGTCTTTTATGGAACCAGCTTCCACTTTCAGTCCGGGAGGCAGACACAGTCACCTCATTTAAGAGTAAACTTTCCTCTTTAATAGTGCTCATAGTTAGGGCTGAATCAGGTTGTGTGTGTGTGTGTGTGTGTGTGTGTGTGTGTATGTGTGTGTGTCCATGCCTTGTGTCTGATAGTTGAGTCTCCTCATCTCCACAGGGTCTGAGGAGTGGGCCAGCAGTGAGTCTTTGACCCCCGCCATGTGCTCATCCTTGGCTGGGGATGTTCGTTTCCTGGGGATGAAGAAGTGGCGAGAGAATGTAACCAAGTAAGTCCACGCTTTATCTCAAACTAGGAACAATTTTAGAATTACATTTTCGACACAAAGTGGAACATCTTGGGAAGACAACACAGAGAACAGGGTTGTATCTACGAAGATTGGGATGGCCAGCAGCTGATGATCCACAACATATTGCATTTAGTTTTCTTAAATTGATGGAGGTCCAGATGAAAATACAGTTTGTTTCAATTATTGACAAAAAACAAAATTCCCATGAACCATTAGCGTGCACTCTTTACACGTTTGACATGAATCCATCCTGGATGGGCACTGGAGATCAAGTCACCAGTGAAGAAGGAGTTCCACAAGGTGTGTAATGTTTAGATGTTCCTCAGTTGAGTTGTTGTGGAAGGATTAGGATGTTAGGGTAAGGATGCTTTTGGAAAGCATGGTAGGCATTGCCCAGCTGAAAGCTTTGATGACCTTCATGTCGCTGTGATGTACATACCAGTCATGACCTTTAACCTCTAATGCAGTGGGTGGAATACCATGAGCATTGAATACTGTCTGGAGTCTAGGGAGGAGGAGCCAAGAGGACATGACAACAGGTGTTGTTGCAGTCTTTCTTTGTTCTCAAGCACACGTGAGAAATGCAACTTGGCATCTGGAAACGGGGTTTGGACTTTTTCGGACGCAATTCTCCAAATGATGTCGCTTCATACAGTGAGCGTCTGCATAGATTCAAAGATTCTATTACAAGCCTGATGTTATACGATAATAAGTGACTTTGTCTGCTAAATGTTAAACACGCAGGTTTTTGGAATGGTCTAAATGTGCACTCGGGGCCATCCAGCAGCTAATAATGGATCAGGTCTGGAGTAACGCTTCGGTTGTGGTGTGCACAACTGGACCTGTGCCCAACCCCCGTCAACTCAGTGAACTCAGAAATAGTTTGGGACATTTTGGGAAATGTGCTCATTATTTTGTCCAGATGGATATTCATCTCATAGTTTGTGTTTAGTACGGAGATGGAGTCAGGACACAGTTGGTCCATCAAAAGTCTGCACCAGCCCCTCTAAAGCTCCCCAACCCTAACCCCAAACCTAACACAATTTATTTGTTTTGATTCTTGTATATACACTCGCATGACTTTTAAATACTTATTATTGAAATATGATGTATTCATTATTTATTCCCATATTAGGTCCACACGGTAGGGGGTGGCACACATATTTATTTCATCGGCTGAGAGAGGCCTTTTAATACCACATGCAGATATGTTTCATTGTATGATGTGTTTAAGACTACCTTTACTTTTAACATTAACAATAATAGCTGTTTAGGGTTAATGACCAGAACATATCAATACATACCAACCCATTGAAATGAAGGCACAGAGAAAGCGCCGTGAGAGCACACTGTGCTATTTTCTAGAACTACCATTTGAAGCAAATGGATATATCTGTGTCATAACGAAGGGGGAGGATGTACTGAAAGAGACATACAAGTAGAACTGGGATACAAAATAGATATGTAGAGAATATCAAAACCGCAGACAAGGTGTAATCAAGAAGACTCATCTCTCTCCTGTGCTCTACCCACAGTACAGGAACTGAAGGAAACAGACCCTGAACGGAAGGAATCTATAATGAACTTTGACCCCATCCTCTTTATTAAAGGACACTCTCTCTACACCTCTGAGTCTGTTTATCACGAGTCTCGCCTCCAAGTCCCGGGTTGCCACAACATATTTGGGAAAGTCATTGGTGATAAAGTCAGAAAACAATTTGAAGAACTTTAATGAAATCAAGATCGCCCTTGTTCATACATAAGATATTCAATTGAGAAGTTATGCATGTCACAGTCTAAAATAAAAGCAACAGCCATGGACATCCCTTCATCCAGACATGATGAAGACATGATGAAGACATCATGAAGACATCATGAAGACAGTGATGAAGACAGTGATGAAGACATCATGAAGACATGATGAAGACAGTGATGAAGACAGTGATGATGACATGATGAAGACATGATGAAGACATGATGAAGACATCGTGAAGACATCGTGAAGACATCGTGAAGACATGATGAAGACAGTGATGAAGACAGTGATGATGACATGATGAAGACAGTGATGAAGACAGTGATGAAGACATCGTGAAGACATCGTGAAGACAGTGATGAAGACATCATGAAGACAGTGATGAAGACATGATGAAGACAGTGATGAAGACATGATGAAGACAGTGATAAAGACATGATGAAGACATGATGAAGACAGTGATGAAGACATGATGAAGACAGTGATGAAGACATGATGAAGACATGATGAAGACATCATGAAGACAGTAATGAAGACAGTGATAAAGACATAATGAAGACATGATGAAGACAGTGATGAAGACATGATGAAGACAGTGACAAAGACATGATGAAGACATGATGAAGACAGTGACAAAGACATGTTGAAGACATGATGAAGACTGATGAAGACATGATAAAGACAGGATGAAGACATGATGAAGACATGATGAAGACAGTGATGAAGACATGATGAAGACAGTGATAAAGACATGATGAAGACATGATGAAGACATCATGAAGACATGATGAAGACAGTGATGAAGACAGTGATGAAGACATGATGAAGACAGTGATAAAGACATCATGAAGACATGATGAAGACAGTGATGAAGACATGATGAAGACATGATGAAGACAGTGATGAAGACAGTGATGAAGACAGTGATAAAGACATGATGAAGACAGTGATAAAGACATCATGAAGACATCATGAAGACAGTGATGAAGACAGTGATGAAGACATGATTAAGACATAATGAAGACATGATGAAGACGTGATGAAGACAGTGATAAAGACATGATGAAGACATGATGAAGAGAGTGATGAAGACATGATGAAGACAGTGGTGAAGACATGATGAAGACAGTGATGGAGACGTGATGAAGACAGTGATGAAGACATGATGAAGACAGTGATAAAGACATGATGAAGACATGATGAAGACAGTGATAAAGACATGATGAAGACATGATGAAGACGTGATGAAGACAGTGATAAAGACATGATGAAGACAGTGATGAAGACATGATGAAGACATGATGAAGACAGTGATGATGACATGATGAAGACATGATGAAGACATGATGAAGACAGTGATAAAGACATGATGAAGACATGATGAAGACAGTGATGAAGACAGTGATGAAGACATGATGAAGACATGATGAAGACAGTGATAACGACATCATGAAGACATGATGAAGACAGTGATGAAGACATGATGAAGACATGATGAAGACAGTGATGAAGACAGTGATGAAGACATGATGAAGACATGATGAAGACAGTGATAAAGACATCATGAAGACATCATGAAGACAGTGATGAAGACAGTGATGTAGACATGATTAAGACATAATGAAGACATGATGAAGACGTGATGAAGACAGTGATAAAGACATGATGAAGACATGATGAAGAGAGTGATGAAGACATGATGAAGACATGATGAAGACAGTGATGAAGACAGTGATGAAGACATGATGAAGACAGTGATGGAGACATGATGAAGACAGTGATGAAGACATGATGAAGACATGATGAAGACAGTGATGTAGACATGATGAAGACAGTGATGAAGACATGATGAAGACAGTGATAAAGACATGATGAAGACATGATGAAGACATCATGAAGACATGATGAAGACAGTGATGAAGACAGTGATAAAGACATGATGAAGACATAATGAAGACAGTGATGAAGACATGATGAAGACATGATGAAGACGTGATGAAGACAGTGATAAAGACAAGATGAAGACAGTGATAAAGACAAGATGAAGACAGTGATGAAGACATGATGAAGACAGTGATGAAGACAGTGATAAAGACATGATGAAGACATGATGAAGACAGTGATGAAGACAGTGATAAAGACATGATGAAGACATGATGAAGACAGTGATGAAGACATGTTGAAGACATGATGAAGACTGATGAAGACATGATGAAGACATGATGAAGACAGTGATGTAGACATGATGAAGACAGTGATGAAGACAGTGATAAAGACATGATGAAGACATGATGAAGACATCATGAAGACATGATGAAGACAGTGATGAAGACAGTGATAAAGACATGATGAAGACATAATGAAGACAGTGATGAAGACATGATGAAGACATGATGAAGACGTGACGAAGACAGTGACAAAGACAAGATGAAGACAGTGATAAAGACAAGATGAAGACAGTGATGAAGACATGATGAAGACAGTGATGAAGACAGTGATAAAGACATGATGAAGACAGTGATGAAGACAGTGATGAAGACATGATGAAGACATGATGAAGACAGTGATGAAGACAGTGATAAAGACATGATGAAGACATGATGAAGACAGTGATGAAGACATGTTGAAGACATGATGAAGACTGATGAAGACATGATGAAGACATGATGAAGACAGTGATGTAGACATGATGAAGACAGTGATGAAGACATGATGAAGACAGTGATAAAGACATGATGAAGACATGATGAAGACATCATGAAGACATGATGAAGACAGTGATGAAGACATGATGAAGACATAATGAAGACAGTGATGAAGACATGATGAAGACATGATGAAGACGTGATGAAGACAGTGATAAAGACAAGATGAAGACAGTGATAAAGACAAGATGAAGACAGTGATGAAGACATGATGAAGACAGTGATGAAGACAGTGATAAAGACATGATGAAGACAGTGATGAAGACAGTCATGAAGACATGATGAAGACATGATGAAGACATGATGAAGACAGTGATAAAGACATGATGAAAACATGATGAAGACATGATGAAGACATGATAAAGACAGTGATAAAGACATCATGAAGACAGTGATGAAGACATGATGAAGACATAATGAAGACAGTGATGAAGACATGATGAAGACATAATGAAGATAGTGAGGTCGGCAGCAAACACAGTTATGGCCTATTGGAGTGATGGCCTCCAGGTGAGAGAGGAAGTGGATTTGTTTTGCAGCTGCAGGTGTGTGAGGTGAACCAAACTCCGAAGGAGGATGAGAGCTGAGCAGCAGAAGACACACTCAAAGAACGCTCTCACACACTCTGACACACACACTTCAGAGCTGTCAGTTGAAGGCAACATGTCTCCAGATGCTCAGAGAAGCTGGAATGACGCTGTGATGCTGAAAAGTGCAGCAGAAACTTCACCACGTCATTGTCAGAAAGAACCTTGAGGCTGTGTATGCGTGTGTGTGTGAGTGTGTGTGCGTGTGTGTGTGTGAGAGTGTGTGTGTGTGAATGTGAGGGTAGGTGTGTGTGGGTGTGTGAGTGTGTCTGTAAGTACGAACAGAGGCACTCACCTCTCTTGGTTGCTGTATCCACAGGAAGCAGTCAAAGGGTGAACAGGAAGCAGTCAGAGGGTGAACAGGAAGCAGAGGGAGAAAGGGTTCATTTACAAGCTGTCAGCAGTGTGAGGGCCACACAGTGCGCATTACAGCACCTTACTTATTGCTCCACTCTTTATCTGACCCACAGCCTTACACACATCTTCTTTTATTGCCATTTACAATTATGCAGTGAGGAATATTAGGCGTCGGTGCCTTCTTACCATGAATTATAGTCATCTCAATCTTACTTAAACCTAGCATGATTTTAGAGTAGAGAGCCAGATTAACAGAGGGCCCCGTTTGTGCACTCCGCATGTTTCCTGTTGCCAACTTGAAACCTGCTTGTTAGGGTGGCAACAGAGAAACCACAGAGATGCCTGTTAGCACTGGACTAACGGTCAATATGGTGGATAATCCGTGACAGACAGGTCTCTCAGCCAGTGGTTCCATGTGTGAAACAAGAGGTCAGTGTAACATTGGTATTTCAGCAGTGGCATTGTAACTAAGTATTTCACCATCTTTTCCTAAGCCGTACACGTAGTTTTGTTGCCTAAAGCCAACTTGTTGTTTTCTGTGAAGACAGAAGTTTATTTTGAAAGGACCGAATGCACGTAAAGAAATGTACACGTGTTGTAGGTTTTCATAGGAAAATGCACACAAAATGAGCAACTTTTCGTGAGATGTGTGAGGATAAGGTAGAAGATGGACTAATGCACGCAATGTTTCAGTAAGTTATTCACAATAACAATTAGAATATCAAAGTTATTAATTATTAATAGTAATGTATAACACAATAAAAATGGTACTATTAAATATATTCATTTAATTTTACAATGTTTTCATATCTGGTGGATGGTGTCAGTAAATTTGTGTGACATCACTTATACCGTGTGAATGAACAAAACTCTGGTGTATTTAATGGATGGCTACAAGCCACATCGTCTGTCATTATTCACAGAGAGGCGGAACAATAAGACAATAAGTCAATAAGTCAACAAGGCAATAAGAGTGCAGTCTGAAGCACGTCTCACAGAGCGCTGGCCAGCTGTGTGGAATAAATACGCATTGGTCTCACTCAACTGTGGATTGTGGCGCTCGTCATTTACAGGAAGGGATCACCAGTTTTTAAAAAGAGATGATTACAGCCTCTAAGGCTCTAGTGGTCTTATTCAAATTGCAAAGTAAAGTTTAATTTTAGATTCGTTATTCTTTATTACTCAACTGAAGGTCAACTTATTTTCATAATGTAAAACAATAAATGGAAAACTCAATCTACGATACTATTATGTATTTATGAACATGTTGATTTATAAGAATGTAAAATGCAGTTGGAGAGGCTTTCCTTGTGGCCTCACTGAACGCGAATGAGCAGAAGGTTGGAGCAGAGCGACGGCCAGAAGGAAGGGTTAGGGGTTAAGGGTTACGGGTTAGGTCAGACCCCTCAGCAGCTCCAGATGTTGGACCCGAACACAGGAAGTACGAGCCAACTGTTAGCCTACAAGAGGCGGGGCCTTCGGGCTCGCTCGGAGAAGACAAAAGTCTGTCCGTTAGCTCCACGGGGCAATGCTTAGTGTGTGTGTGTGGCGAGTGTTTGGTTGACAGGCGGTGGCTGCCCTCACATTTAAGAGTCTACTGTGGAAAAATAGACTCACCTCTTGAAGAGCAGAATGGCAATGACTATGATGATGATGAGAATGACCGCCAGCACCGGACCCATCACCCACAGCATCTCTGGGTCCTCAGTTTGTCGAGTCATCCCACTGTGGAGCTTCACCATGATGGGCTCAGAGAACGGGCTGGCTGCAAACGTCTGCAAATGACCAGAGGGATGATCCAGAGTCAGTTCACAGTCACTTAGGAGTACATACCAGAGCAGATCAGGGTATAATACTGAGAGTATGACGGTACTCTATAAGCTTGTGCTCATAGAGTACACTAGCGTCATACTCTCCTGGGGTTCAGCACTGCTAGAGGTCAACACCTTTTATCTTTTCAAGATGAATCAAGAGGATGCTTGCCTTCGATACTACAAGGGCTACAAACTGGTTCTCTTACTTTGGACCAGCTTTCCTCAAACTAAATGTATGGTGAAAGATATTCATTAACAACATTTCTTCCCTGACAAAACAAAAATGATTCCAAAATGTGAAATATAAACGGACAGATTCATGAACCAAATGCATCCACAAAGCCACAACAAAAAAAGTTAAGAAGCAGCAACAAAGCAGCTTGGAGAAGGCTGACATTTACACAAAGCTACCCTAACAGTTAAGGTTCCATTATAAAGGGCGATGTATGTGGAGTCACACTAACCGTACTTTTGTTGGCTGTTTATCGGCTAGGAGAGGAATGGGTGCAGGATTAATAGGTTTATTAAATGGATAGTTTTGTATTAATATCTTCTAAATGATTCAAGTTGAGGAATGACTACTGGACAGTCAGTTATATTACATTGTGGTATAAACAAGTCACAATCCTTCTTTGCTGACCTCGGGAAACATAAGAACAACACCTGTAACATGTCCACATCAACACAGCTGTAGGCCCAGAACCTTTTGAGGACCAAACATCATAGAACGAGTGAAACATTCAAATGTCTACAAGGAGTCAAATAAATATACAAACTAATTTAAAAGAATTGTGCCAAAATGAACTCACCTCTTCCTCAAAGCATACTCTTAGAAATAAAAGTGCTAACTACAATGGGTTCATTTGCTTGTCCTCATAGGAGAACCCTCTTTAGTTCCAGGTTGAACCTTTTATAAAGGTTCAACCTGAAACCCTTTCATAGGGTTCTGCCTAGAACCCAATATGAAGAACAATCCATAGAACGATCTGGGAGATATTCCACCAAGACATCCCTCTCCGGAGGTTTTATCCAGAACATTTCAACCTTCTAAGGGTGTTAACAAAATCCCACGAGGTGGTTCTATGAAGAACCTTTTCTATAAAGTGCTGACGCTGAGATGCAGCGCAACCCACAACAATCATGGTTCCAAATAAATCATTTGCGGGGGAAGGGCTGGATTATGTGCGTTTTGACAACCATGCTTTCAATCCTTGAAGAGCTCTTCCTTCCAGAAATGTTTTCTTGGCTCAAAAGGATTCTTTGGGTTCAGAAGCACATGGTTCTGGGTAGAACTCCAGCCCTTATTTCTAAGACCAACCCATATTTCCATGGACCAACCAATTCTTCGCCAAATGATGACCCTGTATCAAACAACCAACAACTAGTTTTAACTTGTTTTTTATTGTCTCATAAACAACAGTGAAATAAGTATGGGGGACATATTTTGATAAACCATTCGGCAGCTATACTATTTTCAGTTTACCAGCCCTGAACAGGTGACCCACATTGTTACATGTGTGTTTAGTGAGACAGGTTGTGTTGACAGGCTGATTCGGGGGAAGGCAGCTGGTTAATTGTGACGGTGGGGGGGCTCGTGAATACCAGGTGAGACAGACAGAGGCAGGCTGCTGTGCTGGCTGTGCTGGATGTGGGAGTGTACGGATCATTGTGAAGAGGAGGACAGGGAGGAAGGAAGGGGATTCACACCAGTGAGGACACATCTAATCATGCAAACCACTTCACAGGGCCTTCTGGACCTGAGCCAGCCCTGGATCCTTCCCTGACACCATTAGACAGCAGGGCAGCCTCTCCTATCCAAAGCACACCCCTGCTAGCAGACACATGATGTCTTAGAAGTTTTCAGGCTGAGCCACTTATTATCCATCACTCTTTCAAATGAGTTCAAGTCTATCTTTAGCTCACTTAGATGCATTACCAATTATATCAAACATTTTAGTGTTGTATGTGTATATTAAACCATACCTAACAGATGATTATAGTTTAATACCAACATCTCTAACAGTGGGCTCACCAAGTTAATTGCTCAAATATGACACCAAATAATCCTACATGCACTGGAGCTTTGAATCATATCATACGTGTAGTTTGTTGAGCTCAGTTTATAAACCGATGAGTTTAAATTATAGTTACTTGAATGCCCCGTGAGCCTCATACAGAAACCTGGGTCTGGAACAAGAGACTACTTAACAACTTGTGTTGTAGTAAACTGTAATAAACTAATATTGAGAGTATTACAATAGTCCAAAACTTGTGCTTAACAACGGTGTTAAAGTTACAGAAAGTATTTTTACTATTTCACCTCACAACATAGTGCCTTAAAACTCCATTGCCATTGGAAAACAATTCATTCCTAAAGATCCATGCTGTTGTATGAGTGACATATCCTCTCACAGTGTAGTTTAATGTGAAAGATCTTTTTACGACTGCATTCACACCCATTGCAGGCCAGATCTGTGTTGAGCAGATGTTGTTTTTTGGAACTTGGTCATTTTGCTATATTCTGCTGCCCTCCAGATTTGTAAACAGTTGGATGTTGGCACCGTGATGAAGATGAAATAGGAGTCACGTAATTCACTTTAAGTAACTGTGTCTGCTTGTCACTTTATGTTGTGTGAGACAAGTGCATTAGGTTGGACTGTGTTCGCCGATGAGCCCATAAATATTCCTGTGAGCCTAACGGGTGTCTGGCTCCACCTCGGCTGCGGCTGCAGCGCCGCCGGCTGAGCACTGTAAACACCATTTAAGAATGCTGCTTGTTAAAAACAATGTCACCCCCACGACCGGCTTCCTTATTGATTCATTAATTTCAACACAGTTTCCACACACTCTTGAGCTTGTGATACCGGGGCCGACGTTACAAATTAATTATCCATGACCTTTGAGGCTGAAAGACATTTGTTGAACATTTGTCATGTGGGAGAATTCTGAAATTAAACAAATGCGTTATGACTTGCGATGGTCTGAGACCGTTGCAAACGCATTAAGATCTACGCATACATAATGTAAATCTAGTGCATTTGGATGGGTGTTTACTTCACTCTCTAGATGGAATCAAGCAAGCTTTTTAATCTGACGGCATCTACCAAAACTATTTACATGATGTATTAAGTGTATTCTAAAAACAAATTGAAGGAAACGTGATTCAGAATCATGTCTTTTCAGGATGATGTACAAAATGTGATAACTTTTCTGGTGAACACCCAGATACTTTATAAACATGTTATTCTGGTAATTTTCTCCTGCATGAATTTATTGTAGAAATGTCTACATATATGGGAAGGAAAACAGGCACACTTCAAAATATCCACACATAATCTTATGATGCAGTAAGGCTCTCAGACATTCTGTGTTGCTTTCAAATATTAATTACTTTTCGCATTTAAAGTTATCTCTGCTGAGTCAACACATGTTTCTGCATTATTTACATTTCCTTCCTGTCTTTTGATTGGGGAAGTAAACTCTTGTGCATGTGGCACCTATTCACCTCAATTATAAATTACGTTGTTTTAATTAATGTATAAACCCCTGGACTTTAATAGCTGGACTTCAGAAAAGATTCTGCTTATTTTCAATACTTTCAATTACAATATATCTCATAGATTTCTAGAATAAATTCAGAATACTTGAAGGTATATTACATACAAGTCCTAATATTACTGTAGTAAAGTCCTAATATTACAAGAATAAAGTCCTAATATGGTGAGAATAAAGTCCCAATATTACAAGAATAATGTCCTAATATGGTGAGAATAAAGTCCTAATATTACAGAAAAAAGTCCCAATATTACAAGAATAATGTCTTAATATTAGGGAAATAAAGTCCCAATATTACAAGAATTATGTCCTCGTGCTATGAGAATGAAGTCTTAATATTACGAGAATAAAGACCTAATATTACAAGAATAAAGTCCTAATATTATGAGAATAAAGTCATAGGTTTCAGAATAAAATAAATGTATATTAATAGGGATAAAGAGTTATTTTAGGATAAAAAAACGTATTAATGCTCTGTTGTTGTAAACAGATAAGAGCAGTCATGTGTCAAACATGCTGATGACCTGAAGTCACAGGTTTCACCGATAAGACCCTGATCGTATCATCACAGGAAATGAAACCAGTCACATGATGTCAATAAAGACCAGAGCTCACTCATGATGTGAAAGGCAGCCAGAATCCACCTGCCCTGTAGTCTGCTGTGAATTACGTCATTGGTGTTATGTGCAGCTGCAGGTAACTGGACCCAAATGCCGTCAACATGGGGGAAAGGCAACTTTATTGCTCAACAGGATTCAAAGCAGACAAAACAAGCTCACACACAAGCTCTTCCACGATCTAGACAAGACGAACCGACAAAGGGGAATGACACGAACAGGACTTAAATACAGAGGGCTGGTGCAGGTGATTGGACACAGGAGGAAACAATCAGGGACAGGGCAGACAATCACAGGGACAGGAAGTGCAGAGAAACAGAGGACACAAGAGACATGGACTTCAAAATAAAACAGGAAACACGACACAACACTACAGATCCGCTACAGATCCTGACAATTGGGGCCTGACGGACAGAGTCATGGAGGGCCTCTCTGGAGGAGACTATCTCTTCATCCAAATGGGGAACGTAAACTAACAGAACACATTCACTGTGAGATCTGAGGAAAGTCAAAATAACTGTCAAGGAATGCTAAAGCATGCACATATGACTCAATATAACCTTTCACTAACAGATTATAATTCTACCCGTTTATTCTCTTGCTAATTTGCAGCTGTTTTTAGATGTTTACACAAAATATAACTTTATATGAACTATCATCAGAACCGTTGTATGAATACATTGAATTATGTCATAGCTGTTGTATTGCTGAGGACCCAAAGGAGAGCTGTTTCGAGAGGGAGGCTGTTTGGATGAATTTGTATTTTTATGTAGGCATCTGCACGAGTTGATTAATACATCTTACGATCATGTTGTTCTTTACGGTGTTTCTAATCCACAGATTGTCAAGAAATGACATTTGTAGAGCAGCAGTATTGAGCTGGTGGATACTTTCACATGATCCCGGCTCCCCCTGTCCTGTTGGCGCCCTGGCCGACTCCGATTCCCCGTGTCCCGACGCTCGTGTTTCCTGTTTTATTCTGAAATCCTCGTCTCTTGTGTCCTCTGTTTCTCTGCACTTCCTGTCCCTGTGATTGTCTGCCCTGTCCCTGATTGTTTCCTCCTATGTCCAATCACCTGCACCAGCCCTGTGCATTTAAACCCTGTTTGTGTCATTCCCCTTGGTCAGTTTGTCTTGTTTGATTGCTACAGATCACGTGTGTGAGTCCATCTTTTTGATTCTTCTGCTGGAATAATTCTTCAAGGAAAGAATAAAGTTGCTTTTTGACGTTGTCGCCGTTTGGGTCCAGTTCCTGCGGCTACCCCATAACATCTCTTTTAGGCAATTGTGCGGTGGTGAGAGAAATGAAGCTTGTATTCAAGTGGAATAAAGTTGTTGATTAAGTAGTGGAGTTGACTTGATGAAAGGTGTTTGTCACTGAGCAAATATGTGCCCTGTGGAGTTTCTTTCATTAATGGTACTAAGGATCAACATTCTAATGAGCGGGATCCTGTTCTGCTCATCTTGTGCTTTACTGACTACGAAGATGCTTATGTGCAATAGGATGCCGGTGGTGCAGTGGTTTTACTCTATTTGAGGTTTGATAACATGTTCGGCTTATCAGCCTCTTCAGCTTTCTCAGCCTTCTTTTGTCTGACATATTACTTGAGCTACAAAACTAAATTCTTTATTTTCTCCAATTGACAGTTTTCACGTCTTTTAGGCGGCACAGAAGCGTATTCTAAAGTATATTTAGGAAATATCGGGGCAGGGGGGTGGGGAGAGTTTGGAGGTCATCAATCTCAGTGGCGCTTCCTGATAGATAGTAAACCTTCAGGGGTGAAAAATGTACCGCTGCTCCAGGCTGGATATGAGGAGGTGGGCTGAGCGAAGCAAAACAAGTGTATTAATAGCAGTGGGAGGATGAACATTTCACTGTTGTTTCCTTTGTCCATAATCTCCCACCAGAAAAAAAGAGCCCTTGACTCATACAATAAGCAGAAACAATGTGTGATTCTAATGCATTTTGACAGCTCTGTTATTTCCCAGAACTCTTGAAGATTTCCGCCTTCCGCTCGCCACTCCTGTAATATGACAAACTGGATCCTATCGTGTGGGCTCATTGTTTTCCCTCATTCCCCAGTCCTCCGCACTGCCATCCCTCTCTCATCCCCTTGTCTTTTCTCCTCAAAGTTCAGCTTCTCTCCTACACCACAAGCTCATCCAAGCCCATTCACTCTCCGATGATTGCCGCATCCCCCCCCCTCTCAAGTGCACCCGTGCATTTCCCTCAGGTGCCCACCTCCCTCGTTCTTACCCGACTCATCCCCCCCGTTAAGCTGCCTCTCTTTCGCTCACTCTCCACCTCTCGCTCCTCTGCTCACCTCTCTGTCACTCCCACAAGGCCCAGCATTCAGAGGAAGCTGCTGTGCTCACGATCCACCCCACCTTCCTCTGCTGTAAGTTATCACACTGTTTATATGGCCTTTTTTCTTTTATCCAATTTCACACGTCCCAACTTGTTTACCAGCAGTGGGGGCCACAGAGAGCCGCAGTGCCCTTTTGCTTCATTCTCCAGCACCCCCCACCCCTCCCTGATTCCTTCCACTCTGCCAGCAGCTTTGCAGTAGCAATAAAAGCTAAGCTTACTTCCCGTTTTTCAATGAATGTGATTAGGTTTCTATTTTTGTACAGGCTTGAATCACATTCAGCTGAGTGTCATGTAAGGAATCCAGGCTTTGCTACTCTGTTCTTATTTAACACAATGAAACAATCATCGTCCAAGATGACACACTCTTGATGAAGGCTGAAAACGGGGCTGGGGTTACCAGGACTGAAAGAAGCCCAACACAAGTTGTATCAGCCGCATATTCCAAAGAGTCCAAACACAGAACAAGTTCATATCCATCTCCAATGGTTCCTAGAAGAAACCGCACACCCAGTATGTGAAGTGGATTTCCTTTCAGTGTCCTCACTTTTTTACCTCAACATTTCCTACATAGTCCCAAACTGACTGACCTAAAGGAAATACAGGACCCCAGTCTTTGCTGGAGTTTACCACAGAGACAGTAGTTTTGCATGACAGTCCCACATTCTATTTCCATGTTGCATTTTGTCAAGCTGATGGCATGTGGGGCATAGGTCCAGCAGCAAAGATGCTGCCTTTGTTACCACTGGCAGTAGAGGAGCACGGGTTGCTAGCTGACAGAGCACCGCTATTCTCTCTGTGGTAAACGCCAGCAAAGACTACTGATGACGTAACAGGTCTCAAAGGATTGTCCCACTTCATGGGGGAACTAACTTGTAACTCTCAAACGAGGGACAAGAAATTGGATTGACCCAGAGTCCTAGCCCTGGATCAGCTGACTTAGGTGGTGGGGTTTGTGGGGTGATGGAAACCCTTTACAGACTGATACTCACCCACCTCGGGCCCCTGACCAGACCAGCACTTGACCCCCTGCAGTTTGCCTTCCCTGATAACATAGGATATAACTTACTACCACGCTTATTACAACCTGGATATGGCTGGGAGCACAGTGAGGATCATGTTCTTCGATTTCTCCAAGAATTTGACTCTCGGAAAAGCAAAGAGGTAGTATCACAAATCTTTGTCAAAAGTCTTCCTTATAGACTTTGGGTAAGACGCAGGAGAGGAGAGCGCCAACCCACCCAATTTAGGAATATTAAGAAATAATGAGTCATTTATCTCATGGACCTACCTACAATGAGTAACCTCATATACAAACAAATCAAGGCTGTGTCGACAATAAAACAATCAACCATTGATAGCAAGCTAGCATCAATGACCTCTCCAACTCCCACTCTCCAGATGACCCCCAGAGAAGGTGAGACAGAGTGTATATCTGAGGGAACTAGTTGAGGGCCTGTCCAACCTGGGCCAGTCAGAGGAAAGGTATTTCCATCCTCATCCAAGGATCAATTAGAACCTTTCAAACCTCTGTGAATGTCATACAAAGAACTGTGGATAAGTCTTAAAGCCGACTGAGTGAATTTATTAAGTAATAGATTCATTCCAAACTTTCTGCACTTTCAGGTTTACTCTGACAATAAAAAGCAAATGGTGTGGTTACAGGAGAGCCCTCTTAAATGGCCAATGCCACGTGGCAATTCATAGATAAAGTTGGCTTTGTGGACCTTTGGAGGTCTTTAAACCTAGGCTTCACAAAAAGGAATGATCTTATTTCTTACATGTCCATCACTCAAAAAGCAGAGTAGATTTGTATCCTTTTTTTCATAGATAAAACAGTCCTAAAGAAAACAGAATAATGGCCATTGTGGAATCTGACCAAGCATCTCTGAACTTATTTGAACTTTCCTTTTCTCAAAATGGGGTGCATTGAAATTGAATACAGCTGTTTTGGCAACCAATGCTGCACACATACAGCAGACACAATGGATGATTTTCTGCTAACCAATAGATCTGACTCTATTTCACCGTCCACTTTATGGGAGACACTGAAAGTTGTATAAAGGACAGGGATAATAAATGACTCTGTATCAGAATAAAAAGCAAGAAAACTAAAACAGCAGGAGTTCATTGATTCAACAAGGAAACCAGATCAACAATACTTCATAATCCCATCACCAGAGCTATACAAAGAAAGGTTTCATCTAAAAGCAGTATGACCTTGTATCAACACAACAGACTGAACAACATTTACCTTTATGAAAAAGGTACTACAATTAACACTAATAAAGCATGCCAGCATTATATATAAAAAGAGAAGAAACCTTCAGGAGAGCAACAGAGGAGGATCCCTCTCCCCCGATGGACAGAAGCAATAGATGTCATGTGTACAGAATGAACAGCATTACAAAGTTACATAAACACATTACATGAATATGACAATGTATGAATGGAACTCCAATCCATGAAACAGAAGGAGGTAGAGAGGAGGGGGGGCGGGGGGTGGGGTGGCATCAGCAGGGCCAATGCGGCAGGCCGGCTCACCAGGCATCAGACACCGCCAGGTCCAATGGACCCTATGAGACGTGAAGTCACAAAGACTCCGGCGAGGAAGCAGAGTTAATAAGGTGCAATGGAGAGATGTAAATTCATCCATAAGGAGAGAGAGAAGAGGAGATAGGTGCTCAGTGTATCCTAAAACATCCCCCAGCAGCCTATAAGCCTATAGCAGCATATCAAGGGGCTCGACCAGGGCAAACCTGATTCAGCCCTAACTATAAGCACTATCAAACAGGAAAGTCTTAAGTCTATTCTTAAATGAGGTGACTGTGTCTGCCTCCCGGACTGAAAGTGGAAGCTGGTTCCATAAAAGAGGAGCTTGATAACTGAAGGCTTTTGCTCCCATCCTACTTTTTAGGACTCTAGGAACCACAAGTAGCCCCGCATTTAGTGAGCGCAGCTCTCTAGTGGGGCAATATGGTACTACAAGCTCCTTAAGATATGATGGTGCATCACCAATCAAGGCTTTGTAGGTGAGGAGAAGCTAATACAGGAGTAATGTGATCTCTTTTCTTAGTTGTTGTGAGTACACAAGCTGCAGCATTCTGGATTACCTGGAGGGATTTAAGAGACTTACTAGAGCAGCCTGATAATAAGGAGTTGCAGTAATCTAGTCTGGAAGTAACAAACGCGTGAACCAGCTTTTCTGCATCTTTTTGGGACAAGATGTGCCTGATTTTTGAAATGTTACGTAGATGAAAAAATGCAGTCCTTGAGATTTGCTTAACGTGGGAGTTAAAGGACAAGTCTCGGTCAAAGATAACACCGAGATTCTTTACAGTGGTGTTGGATGCCAGGGCAATGCCATCTACAGAAACCACATCACCAGATAATTGATCTCTGAGGTGTTCAGGGCCCAGTAAAATAACTTCAGTTTTGTCTGAGTTTAACATCAGGAAGTTGCAGGTCATCCATGTTTTTATGTCTTTAAGACATTCTTGAATTTTAGCGAGCTGGTTGGTCTCGTCTGGTTTGAACGATAGATATAATTGAGTATCATCTGCATAGCAATGAAAGTTTCCTGATAATGTTGCCCAAAGGAAGCATATATAAAGGTAAATAAAATTGGTCCAAGCACAGAACCTTGTGGAACTCCGTGATTAACGTTGGTGGTCATTGAGGCTTCATCGTTTACAAATACAAATTGAGATCGATCTGATAAATAGGATTTAAACCAACTTAGTGCGGTACCTGAAATGCCAATCGACTAATCCAATCTCTGTAATAGGATGTCATGATCAATGGTGTCGAACACAGTACTAAGGTCTAATAATACCAGTACGGAGATGGGTCCTTTATCTGATGCAATTAGGAGGTCATTTGTAATTTTCGCCAGTGCTGTCTCTGTGATAACAATTTTCGTTAGCATTTTGAGCAAATCAATGATAAATGCTGACTTGGAAGAACATTTATGATTACAAGAAATTAGTGGTTCCATTCAGAGTATGCAGAAAAATATATGATTCTTAGGCGAGTTGACTGGTAAGACTCAACCTTCCGCCTGTCCTATTAGAAATGTTCAAAATCTTGTGTCAAACATTGCCATTTACATTACAATTACATTACATTATCAAACTTACTCTTCAAACCAGGAAAGGTCCACTTGAATGCTTCTCTCATATCTCTCTTTTAAATGTGGATGTTAAAATACTAGCTATGCCACTGTAGTGCCACATGTGATATTTATAGATCAGACAGGTTCATCAGGCACCATCACTCTTTTGTCAATATGTATAACAGTCTAAATGTGTAGTGCATTGTATCTAAGGAATCTCCAGAAGTACTTTTAGGCAGAATTGAGTGTGATTACTTAATGCAGTATTGGAAATGTTTAGCTTTGGTCCTATATGTGTTTCCTGGATACACACACCTGTTATATAATTTACCAAAAGCATCAGTAATAACAAAATAAGATCACATTATTTTATGCACATGACAAGGACATCCCCTCAGTCCGCTTTCCTTTTGCCTTAACCAGAGAGCCCCGTACAATCTAACTGACAACATCACGGTCCATACATTCACAGGATGGGTATTGAACATAGAGTTTCATTATATGTAGATGACCTATTATTATACATGTCTTCAATATTGTGAAAAATCGATGTGAATTTGGAAGCTTTCGACTATCCACCTCTGGCTTTAAATATCTAGGGATAAATACCACTTGTGTAAATGTTAAATCTCTCATCGGCAAATTGTGTAAAGATGAATACGCTGTCTAGTTTTCTATATCTGTTTCAATGTCCGGGGAGAGGGATCCTCCTCTGTTGCTCTCCTGAAGGTTTCTTCCCTTTTTTCCCTGTGAAAGGTTATTTTTGGGGAGTTTTTCCTGATTCGATGTGAGGTCCTGGGACAGGGATGTCGTATGTGTACAGATTGTAAAGCCCTCTGAGGCAAATTTGTAATTTGTGATATTGGGCTATACAAAATAAACTGAATTGAATTGAATTGAATTGAATGTCTCTGTGTCTTTCTGTCAAGACATTTCTTCCATTCAATAGATTAGTTGATAAGTAAAGGTTTCTCAAAGACCGCCGAGAGAGACCTAAGACAAAGTGGCTTTTTGAGCATGTATCACTGGGCTAAAAACAGGCAAAATAATTATAGGTTGGTTTCAATCAAATGCTGTTGAGCTGAGACATGATCCCCAACTGCCCTAATCACAGCAAAATTAAAAAGGCACATACACTAAGTATGGGCACGACTTGGAAAAAACATTGACGCTTACAGTCTTCTTTGCCTGGGCAACAACCATTGCACCGGAGAGAGAGTTGTGTATAACAAAGGCAGCACCATCTTGGGTATGTCCATCACCAGGATAAGGAAAACTAGGATTGGAATAGAATAAATACATGTTTTGGTGCTTTTCATTTTTATAGCCTATTGTGACCTGTTGACTTTTAGAAATGTGTTTTGTGTACAGTCTAATACTGAAATGTTCTAAATTGACCTTATCTTAATAATGGAAATAGTTGCCCAAAGTTGCCAGTGGGTAATATCACCTCAGTCCCCACTAAGAGGATGTTGTCTGTCTTTGATAATTGCACTACTATAAATGAAAATAAACCTTCTTATGCATTTGGATTTGTTTTCTGCTGAACCAAACTGCACCGAACTGTTATTCCTAAACGGGAGTTTAGGTTGGTCTCAGCAACTGTAAATTATTTTACATTGATGGTCTATTTACCATTTATTTAAAATTTAGAATAAATACAAACAATCTATTTTTATAATTTTTTTACATATACTTTTTACAAATCCTGGCGCATTAAAAAAACATATCACATATAGTAATCTGTCAAAAGAGTCACTCGATAAGAACTCAGTTAAAATTGACAGTGAGGGAGACGCCTCAGGCCAAGTTTATTTATCTAGTAAGGAGGCGTGGATTGGGGAGAGGGGATTAAAAAGAAAAAAAAGAAAAGAAAATGTACTGTTCCTTGAGTGAAATTACGCGTATTATTATTATATTGCCTCTTTTTCAATAAAAACACTATTTAAAAAAGAAAAAGAGTACATGACATGAACCAATTGGTGCTTGGTCAGTCCGATAACCTCTGGGAATCCATTTGTATTATTACCACGCTTGGTTCTGCCAAGAAATCATTGATCAAGGGCGTTAAAACATTATAGGGTGGAGAAAATAACAAGAACAACTTCATATATAATACAATCTAATATAGCAACAATCCACACTGTGGCTTTATGAGAGAGCTGAACCACATGAAGCAAATTCGTTTCAAAATCATTAAGTACTTTTACAAGATTGCAGTCACTGCAATGCTGCATTATATCAGACCTTGTGATTGTGTCCTTGTGATTGTGTCGACTTTCTTTGTCTTATAAACATGTGGATGAGCTGGTTGTTGTAAAGATGGGGCGATGCCGTCGGAATCAAGCAAGATTTGAACACTAATTGGTCGTCCCTTAAGAATCAAGATTTCTACGAGATAAAGCAGTTCACTTTTGAAGCTTCCACCTCGGTCATTTTATCCAAAGCTTTATGTTTACCGTAACCTTCTAACCGGGACATTGTTTTACAAATCCCGGCATCCCGACATCATAGCCACATTTGGGCAAAACAACCAGACTGTTCACTGTTTTTTATGTGCTGTGACTGACTAGCAATAAAGCTGCTAGCCATAAGGTGAAAAGAGAGGCGAGTGTGCCGGCTGGTTTCCTTCGCAGGGCAAAGCCGTTGTGTGAGTGGACTTATTGTTATTGCTGTAACACTCCGTCTGTTTTGAAGATATTGAGCCAGAATTCACGTCTGATTTTCTTTGGTCTGGGTATAATTGACTTGTCATATTGGTTAGCTAATCACCACTCTCATACAACGGTGACGACTGATAACCCCGATACCAGACCCCCGGTGGCGGAACGCGGAGTTGTTGGAAGCGTAACGCAGTGTCCTTTGACTGAGGTATCTACTCAAAATGTATGGAGTACCGATACCCATGCCCTAGCTTTTCAGGACCAAATCCCCCCCCCCCCTCATGAAGATGCCACGAGGGAAAATGACTGGTATCAGGAACAAAAGCGATTGCAGTGAGTCTGAAGATGCTGTGCTCTGAAAGCAAGATGCCTGCGGATGACAGCAGGGCTAATGGCTTTAGAGATAGACCTGCAGATGCATACATGACTCAAAGACATGATCTGCTTCACTGCGTCGTGCCCGGCATATGTGCACTGCTGCCTGAGGGGCAGCTCTTTTCTTCCACAGATAGCAAAAACAAAACCACTTACTACAAACTCTGCTCTGTTTATCCAGCGATGTCTTGAAGGCCTTGGGGGAATGCATGGGACACACTGCAGCTGTAAGTCCCCGAATGTGACCCACAGGGTGGGAATGGACTTTTATGAGAACGATCTATCTAACGATTTCAAAAGGAGAGGAATGATCCACAATAGATCCGCATATTAAAAACCTCTCCACGTTGCCTGAGCCATTCCCTCGTCCTCTGGTGTAGTTTTATGATTTATTAAAGGGCAAGAGGTGTCAAGCAAAAGCCTTGGTGTTGGTGAACTTTCCCTGACACGACAGTCTGCATGTGAGGCAGACTGTGACATGCAGCTTAATCCAGTCACACTTGAGCCTCTCATTCACATGGCAATAGCTAGCTGTGGCCAATGCAGAAGGAGCACATGACATGACTCCATTTGTATTATTACCACGCTTGGTTCTGCCAAGGTACCATTGAGTGGAGAAAAGAAACAAGAACACCTTCATATATATATATATATATATATATATATATATATATATATATATTGCAATCCAATACAGCAATGATACACATTGCTGCCTTACCAGAGCTGAACCACATAATTGCAAGTTTCCCAATCGTTAAATACAACTTTCACATTCAAGGCTGCATAATATCAAATGTGTGATGTGTCCCATCAACATGAGCTGATGTTAAGATGGGCAGCTGCTGTACAAATTGAGCAATATCTATAACCTCAAATTGGCACTGACTAACTTGATTGACACTGACCGCACAGATTAAGTCAGTACACTTTGGTCAGCCGTCTGCAGTGTGAGCAGCTGTGATGAGTGAGATGATTTTCACATTATGAGAGTATATCTTACATGTATTCTTGACTGTGTGTGATGCAAATGAGATAAAAAAACAACTTCACTGCAAAACAGAGCAGACTGTCCATATGGTTCCCAGCAAACTTATATCATTCTTTCCTTCTTCTCGCTTTTGATTTAAAATACAGTGTGAAGCATTTATGTGGATCTATGAGCAGAAATTAAATATGATAATCATAACTATGTTTTCATTATTGTATAATCACCTGAAGCAAAGAAATGTGTTTTCGTTAGCTCAGAATGAGCCCTTCATATCTACAGAGCGAGGCGAATGGTGGGTGAGTAAAGCAGAGGGGGATTCAGTTGGCCGCAATCTGTGCCCTCACCACTAGATGCCACCAAATCCTACACTCTGCCATTAAAGTCATAATATATTACGTAATGCTGCCTTTCTCTATTTGTGTGTACTTTAAGTGTGTCAAATATTGTTATTATTCTAGTAATTCATCGAGAACAGATCTATAAAATGCAGCTTCTTCTTAATATTCTAATCCAAACTTAAACAACTTTCTCTTTGACTGAGGGAAGTATAAGAAACTGTTGTATTTCGTTACAAAGGGTTCACCTGCACAGTAAAAGAGCATAATATATATAAATGAGAACTAAATATTGGAAGTAGATCAATATAAAATTAGACCAGAATAAAAAAATCACAATGTTAATGGTGCCTACACACTATGTGCTGGTTGTTTAGTATAAATATTATGTCAATCATTTGGGTATTTTATACTATTTCTAATTAAATCAATGTTTTTTCAATACATTTAATGTGTTATTTTATATGATTTGTATTGTATCTGATAGTTATTTCAATATGATTTATTGCTATTTCTATAGTATTCTATTGTTATTTTGATATGATTTGTATTGAATTTTATTGTTACTTATATATTATATGTTATTTCAATATGATTATATGATACATGTTATTTCTATATATTTAATGTTATTGTTGTTGTGAAGAAGTCCCATTGTTGCTCAATTGGAGCTAATGAAATAAAGTCTACACTACTTGCTGGTTTGTCAAAGTAAGCTACACAACATAATGAAAAAGTATTTATAGAGCTAAGAAGCATTTACCAGAGTTAGCTGAAATGTTCAAAAAACCCAAACTGTAGTTTATTATCAACATCTTGTCCCTTTTGATACCTCAGCCTCCTCTGTTGAAGACTGAGTGTGATGAATGCCAACTGGCCAAAGAGTCTAGTGAGTGAACAACACGTGAGTGAAGATCCAGCCCAGCACTCACTGAAGCGTTCCAATACATTAAAGCTGCTGTGCTGTACATGGGTATATACATACAGTAAATGCCCATGTACAGTATGTCTACATACATAGAGGTCACTCACAGATTCGTGGTCCGTCAAGTCAGCCAGAACAAAGCAGCGGTACTGCTGCTGGCCAGGGAGGGCTTTGTTGTAGTAGCCGTTGTATGTCTTCTCGTCACCCAGGGTGAAGATCTCGGGCAGAGCGTCCAGCTTGGCAGCGATGTAGGGCTGCAGGAAGTCCTGGCTCTGTCTCTTCTGTCTCTGCAGACGGCTGTCAGCACCGGCCTCCAGGAGCTGCCGGAGGGACGACACAACAGGCGACTTTGGGACGAGCATAACTTGACACAACATAACATGACAGAAAGTAATCACGTGCAGGAGCTTCATGCTCCTACCTCCACATGGAGGCCAGAGGACAGTGGTGTGTTCTCCCCATATTATTTCTGATATGTGACTTTTGTTGTTGCCGATCCAAATCCTGCGACTTTTAATTCTGATCCAATTCCATTCTTCACCCCCTAATGATTTCCTACTAACCCTGTCCAACTTGATTTGCACCATTAAGTATTTGGATTCCTTTTACTTGCAATCTTGTGCTATGGACAGTGATTTTGCCTCATTGTCATTCCTAACGCGAGACGTATTTGTGTCCAAGATGCTTTGTGGAAATAATACACTGATGATATCCTGTCATATGCAGAGGCTATAGAGTAGAGCAGACTGATTTTCTGATATTTTTAAAATGTGCTAATAACAATCTTGGTTTAACTATAGATCAGCATGAAACCTTTGCCAATTTATACACTTAACATGTAACGAGGGGAACAATGGTACTATTGAGACTAGGATTTACTGCAAAAGCAAAGCTGGGGAAAAATCAACAGTAGCTCATCTGCAATATTTCAACTGGCCAATTATTGAGAGTGAACAGAAACTGCAGTACTGTTCCAAGGTTCCAGTCCAAAGCTGTTAAAATGATGGTGCTTCTAGCGTAGGGGATACCCCTCAGCAAGGAATCCCTGTTTGTGAAGAAGAGCGACCTCAACTTTTCTACCAAATATCCTCCCTTATCCTGCAAGGTCAAAAACATTGTCCTGACACTTTGGACCATCTTCCATGTCCCTCCATCTCCAAATAACATCAGTTTAGCTCCCTTGATCCCAATCTGAGAGACTGGTTCATTCTGACACTTGAAAACCACCAAACACATTCATCACTGTCTTAACTTAAAGGCTCCCCCACCCCCCCTGTGCACAATGTTATTTGTCAGACCCAAAGTACTTAATGTATCCATGTACTGGGAAAAAACACACCAACAAATCATTCATAAACAACAAGCAGCCCACATTGGGTCCAAATGTTGAAATGTCTGGTGTGGTTTGTGTTGGACAAACTAAAAGAGTTTTTAAAGACTCAACACAAAACTGCAATACACACACAACACATGGCTTATGCTGATGCTCAGCACTATGCTCTGCAGCGTCATTAAAGCTCTGGGGAATAGAACGTGGTGGTGGCTCTGTCAGCTCACTGCTCCAGAGAGGCATATTGGATTCTTAACACAGTTGAGCCCTTTGGCCTTAATGAAGATCTGAGCATGTCATGTTTCATCTAATCCATTACACTTGATGGATGCAGCACTGTTTGTACTGGCCGACCACAAACCAGAGCACAGAGACTGATGCTGCATTCATGGATACTCGGAACTCTAAAATAGCAAACCTCCGACAAGAATCTGTCACGGCCAAGCCGTGCCTCCTGCCTCTACTGTGTGTGGGGGGGCTCCAGACTGATCTCCTCCTAACTCCCTGATTACACGAACCTCACCTCATCTGCTCAAGGAACCAAGCTGCCTTCAATCCACTAGTCACCTTGCTGAATATCTACCCCGGTTCCTCATCCACTCGTTGTCTCAACTAACCTGTTGGTGATGGCTCCTGGCTGCTCTGTTGACAATTTATTTCAGAGATTTAACCTAATTGTGTTTGCCTTGCCTCTGACCCTGTCTTTTTTTTCTCAGTCATCATCCTGCCGGTTCCACAGTCTGAAGCGCACATTGTAAATTGTAACCCATCAACGAGAAGGCAACAATTTGTCAAAACTTGGACATTTCAACTGGTAAAATTCCAACCTCAAAGATGTCCGAAAGGCAGCATAAATACACACGAACAGGAGGGAGCGTAGCATTTATTAACTAGTGCTATCGCTAGTTATTAATGTGCTAACGTTAGCTCCACAGGTTTAAACGTAGAAACGAGAATCTCTTCCCAATCTCGCTGGGTAACGAGCATCACGATTACACGGCGTAACCGTGACGAGCTCCAAATCCACTCAACCAGCATTAAAAAAAAGAACATCTGAACAATCACATAAAAAAACTCTTCTCGCTGCCACATATATGCAATGCACCTTTTTAATTATGAAGGCCCCATCGGTGCTCTGTGCACTCTCTTTCTGCACGCCTGCTGCCATGTTGTCTGCTGCTGCTCATGGAGCATCTTAAACGCCCCAACAGCATCCACCTGTGGGCTCTGGTCGTCGCACCTTACACCTTGCGGCGCCAAGCTCGGTGTTTACTTTTAGGTAGAGACGACAGAGCCTGGCAGCCAAATATAATGCTGTATATATTTTAAATCCACACAATAATCTATTCCATATGTGTTGGCTGACTGTAATAACTCAAATCAATGAGCTGTGACCTGGGTGTGGAATCACACCACTCTCACTGAGACCTGTCCTGTATTCATTTCATCTAAATGCTAAATTCCGCCATCAAACTCAAGCCAGAAAGCCCCTGCACTGACACACTCCCTTTGCTGAACCAAAATGTAAAAGTTATCAAAGGAGGCGATAAACGCACTGCCGATAGAATGGAGTGGATGCATCCTTGTGGGAAGTGTTGACGTTGCGTTGGAACTGCCTGCTCTCATGGGGCGCATACACAAAGGATGGCTAAACCTGCCCAAAGAAGACAAAAAAAACCCTGGTGATCTCTCCTGCCAAACAAATAGCATCTCTCTCTGCTCCTGTGCTGTTTGCACTTGGATATTAATGAGGTAATATGCAGATATTTGGTGCAAAATCATCCCCTTTCTATGCAAGTGAGACTCAATGCAAAAACAGAGTGGTTGGTAACTAAACATCTATAAGTGGTGTCACGCCCAGACATTGTTCAGTGCTCATGGCCTATTGCTGGGAGTTGTGAGGAATGATTCTGCAAATTACACGCAGCAGAAAAACTGTATGGATGAGTTTATGCTTTAATATGATTAGCACAAGATCTTTTGTGATCTAGACCTTGAGACGGTATTTCATGGTGCTATCATCAACCACAATGTGTTCTTTGTGAATTGGCCCATCGGTGTTCTACTTCCTCTTAAGTAGAGCGAAA
Source organism: Cyclopterus lumpus (assembly GCF_009769545.1). NCBI lineage: Eukaryota > Metazoa > Chordata > Actinopteri > Perciformes > Cyclopteridae > Cyclopterus > Cyclopterus lumpus. Next base: position 4,292,364 of record NC_046969.1, on the reverse strand, counting down.
AAAACTATCAAGACCACAGCAAACAAACCTGGCAGACATGTAAACCTCATCCCCTAATACTGATAACAAGTCATCAAACCTATTTCTTTATATTCACAAGACACGTGTGAACACTTAACCAACACTTTGACATCAATAATATTCATCAGGAGAGGCTGTCCATCAGGACACAAATCCAGAGGAGGATTTAGGACATAATTTTCTTTTTTATTTCCACAATGCAACAGGAGAGAGAATTAGTGACTGTGGTTCCAACTGTCACAGTAAAGACAATCCTGTGCAGTTGCTCATTAGAGGCTGCGTATGTAAATGGGCCCACAAGCAGCCGGTTCACCTGGAGGTTAGAAGCACTTGGAAGTGAAACACGAAACACGAAACACATGGCTGATGGATTTTCACTGACAGACGGTAATTACAGTTTATACATTTGCAGCAAAAGAGAAAGCGCTCTTCTTTAGAGCTGCTGCCAATACAAACGGGAATTTGATGACTTTGGTGACACCTTGCATCCTTCACTGGTACATTTCAGGAGCAGGGATGACTCAGGACTCAGTTCTGAGCACTAGAACTGGTATCAGTGGGATAAGAGTTGTTTTCATTGGTCAGCCAGTGAATACACTTTGTCCTTTAGTCATTTAGTCATTCTCTAAAATAAGAGCACCAACCTAACTCACTCACACCCAACAATAACCGTTTTGTTTTTTAGCTCAACATTAATCCTTTCTTTTACAGAAGAAGCAAGCAAAGAAAGGACCCCACATCACCCACTCGACCCAGCAGGAATAACATATTTACATTATCATGATATATGCAAGATATAATCTACAACAAAGTTGTGCAGTGATAAAAAAAGAACGTAAGCAGAGCAGAGGATGATCCTTCTATCGCCATTGCCGAGCATTCAAATGTAACTCTTATCATATTTTGGGGAATACCCTCTTTAAATAGAAACATCACTTATTTTATCCAACAAATGGAAGGAGGCGTTGACCAGTAAAAGGCCAATGCTATCAGCCTAGCAGGAGATCAGAGCTGTGGGAACGGGAAAACCATATTAGATTCAGCTCCATATTTTCAAATGAATAATAAACAGTAAAATTTGATTGAGTAAAAGCATGTTTGACTTTTGGAGATATCTTGTGCATCAGAATCTTACCATCACATGAAAAGGACAGATACAGGAGAGCATTCCTGATACAGGAGAGCATTCCTGCCAACTGCTATACGACTTTATAGTAAATCACCTCTGGCCAGATCCTTCTCAAATTGAACAACATTAATAAACCTTGCAACTCTTTCCCTTTATATACACTGTATACACTTTTAATTTAATTCTATCTATCTATCTATCTATCTATCTATCTATCTATCTATCTATCTATCTATCTATCTATCTATCTATCTATCTATCTATCTATCTATCTATCTATCTATCTATCTATCTATCTATCTATCTATCATGTCATCAAAATGCCCTGGTTGCCCTGTTTAACAGACGCCGCTTGGCTCTTTAAAACGTCTGCAGACTGCTCAGCAGCGGAACAACTCTGTTCCCCCATTCTACCAACATCATGGCAATAGTTTCCTTTTCATAACTTTTGGACAGCACAAAAACAAACAGCAAGAAGTCATGACATTTCTTGCTAATATTCATGCTCCCCAGAGGTAGCCTCCTAGAGCTTAGTGATCTCTTGACCTTTTGTCTCATGCCAGCATTCGGCCCACCTCTCCACTTAGGTTTCCTAACAAATAGACATTTATTTTGAGGTGATTGCCATGACATTTACAAAGCACATTCATGCTCCCCAGGGAATGGGCCCCTTACAGTTTATCACTCCATAAGCATTCCTCAATTGCCTCCCTCAGGTCCAACTTTAAGATATTCAAGACTTGGATTGCCATAAAATATGTTATCAGATATTTTATGGATATTGGTGACCCCCCCCCCCTCCCTGGTCAGCTTTTCCCCATCACTATGCCAATATTTGAGCTTTCACATGATTTCCATATTTACTTACAAAAAACACATCGATGATGCTTCGACGAAGATGACTTCCCATTTTGGTTATTGGATAAACTTTTCTTTGGCGCCATCACTAGCCTACATTACCAACTTTGTACACACAACTGCCAGACTGTCATGAATACTCTATATCATGCCGTGTTATAAACAGCCAGGAAGAACACAGGTGAAAATAATTAAATGACACCTGGCTGGATTCCAATCAGGCTGCTTGGATTTCAGGGTCCTGGCTCACTGTTACACTGCTGTGGCTTATCGGGAGACTCGGATAGAACAGAACCATTGTTAATGTAATTAGTAACAACTGTGCTTTTCCTGCTATGACAAGCCAAAAGGATTTCATGAGCAGGTCCCTGTTTTCCTTGCATCACACGCTCTACCAGCATGGTTAACATGTGTGTCTAAAGCATGTGGGCATCACCATACAAAGAGGTTGGTAATGCAAATGTTAAGTAGATGCGTTGCTTGGCTTCACACGCTTCTACGGATCAACAATTGGTTTAGTTAACGTATATGGAGCACGGAAGGAAAGTCTCGGAAATGTAGCCAATAAACCACTTTTATCGAAACAGGTTTCTTTGCAAATGTCTGTTCAGAAAGATTTCCATTAGGGCGCAACGATACACACAAAATATGCCTTGTGCAGATTTTTCATCACTTTTGCTGATACAATGTTTTAAAATCAGATTCAGCAAACTGAAAGCACAAACCTGTAAATCAATCGCTTGCTTCAGGCTGATGATTGCCTCCTGTTTGTGAACATGTGTTGTTTATTGATACATAATTGGCATAATTAATGTGCTATGTAAAGATATATGTACGGATTGTACATACGTTTCTGTAACATGAGGTTATTTAAACATATCTGTGTTTGTTTATAATAAAAAAGGTACCATTAGTCATAACCGCTCCATGCTTAACTGACCGTAGTTGAAAACCTGAAAATGGAATAGTTTGCTTTTTTGGGAGTAGCTTTTAGGGGCCTGGAGTCGACTGGAGGGAGACTTTGTCCCTTTTACATAGCGAATACAAGTACGCTTCAACTCACCTCATGTATGTCCATGTCTTCGGGGTTCTCCCATCTCTTCAGAGAAACCGGGGTGACTGGGACAACCACTATGTAGTAGCACCTGTATCAAACACAGTGACACAGCTGCCTTACACAGCATATGCCTTGTATACACACACACAACACACGGCTTAAATGGGATCATCTGTCGGTTATGTTTTCCAAATATTTTAAAAACTTTATATATTCACGTCTACTCTTCTCCTAAACACAGATGGGATGTGTTTGCTAATGAAAAGGCCTGGGTCAGGCATTCATATAGAAATAGTATTAGTCCATCAGACCCACTTCTCTTTTTACAGCTTACTTGTGGGCAATTTCTTTCGAGAAACAAACACTTGAAACACAATTAAGTCCAAGTAATTTGTGGCGCCTGTCTCCTCGATCGAGCTGGGTAATAATACAAAAGTAACCTTCCAGTGAATTGCAGCCTTTGCATTTGGGATTCTCTTTGTTGATCAACTGTGGTTTAAAAGCTCAACACTTAAATAAATTGCTTTTTAGCGTCAGGAGAGAGCTCAGGAGGAGCACCGGGGTTATTGTTAGCATGGTCATGTGGTTATAATCATAACGTTGTTGTGTTGTGGGACTGAATATTTTGTTTGCTTCTGAAACTCTGACCTGAAAGAACTCTCTGCTGCAGCGGATAATTGGCTGGTTATGAACTGGCTAGAACAGAAGAAGAAGTAAATAAACCAGGCTTGTAATGGCTGCAGACAAGCTGAGCTATTGATTTAATGTCTGTGTGCGTCTTTTGTGTGCCTCCACTTGACTGTGTGCTGAGGCCTTTTAAGGTCTTCACACTGCTCGCACACCGAGGAAAGAATTCACAAAAGGATTGTGCTGCTTCTGCGACCACTAAACCTGCACAAATAAGCCAAAAGAGAAGAGTGTAGTTCACAAAGCACCCGCAAAGGATGAGAGCCTCTCGTAAGCACTGTTCTGTATGCTTACAGTATTTATGCTTCGCTAAGCTAACCATGTCCTCACTTCAGCTCCGTACTTAATGCAGATAACAGGAGATTGACATGAAAGACAGGGATGGAGCACATTCCTATATGCTTTCAGAAGACGGTACATTTAACTTGCCACCTAGATCATTTCAATTAGATTAAAAAACAGTGGCAAAACATTAAGCATGTTTGCGCTGTCGTATCATGAGTACGTCTTTGGTGAATCGGATCTTGAGAAGAGGCAGATAGCGTTTGCATATGATGAAGTCACGGTGCTATCAGTGATGATGACTCTGTGTTGTGCCTAAAGCCCCTCCCCTTTCCTTAACATATCATTATTTGGCTTGCAAACACATCCAAGGTGCTTTGTGGTGCAGTGTCTCTGGAGCTTTAATGGTTCCTCATTTGACAGAATCTCATCTCATTCAACACACGGTGCTGTCGGCTCAGCATCACCGCCTGCCATCATGAATCCACACTTTAATATATTCAGGGTCGGATTTCCTAACCACATTCTTTGGAGCTTTTACTGGCCCTTTTACATTTAAAAAAAACGTATCTGTTTTGTGTCACTGGTCATTAAAATGTCTTTATGTCAAATTTTGAGCACATTTAGATATACATAGATGAACAAATTACTATATATCTTTTAATTTAGTGAGTATGTTTGTCACCTAACGTTGTGTTTGGGCCCCAATGCAATGCATCCTGTTACATGTGGCCACTGCGCAGGGTACCATTGTGGTACCTCTGCCGGCAACAGTGATTGGACAGCCATGTAAAAAGTGGTGAATTTTCCCTTTAAGAATTCAATAGTGGTTAACAATGAAGAATTAAACAATTATTACAGCTATTATTTGCTTTCATACAAAGCCAGCCTTAATTATTTCCAATGACTATAATATCAAACTGATACAGAGGAGAGAAGACATCACAGAGCACCGATGAAATCACGAGTCAGCCATTATCTTTTCAGGATGGTTTCCACTCAGACAAACAAAACGCACAGACCTGACGGGGGCTTCAGAAGGCACCCTGGACAAACTGATGGTCACTTTTCCCCCATTCTCCCCATCGTGTTGGTATCGAGCTGGCTTTATCTTCAGCAGGTCTGGGGCTGTTCGAATGGAAACCTGCTGCTGGAGGCCGCCGGCACTGTTCCCCCGGCTCATAAGCACAAAGGAATAATCTGTATCCGGCTGCAGCTGTGTGATCAGCTTCCTCTTCAGGTTGCCTTGAACCTCCAAACTCTGCTGGTTGTACAGGATCTGAAGACAGGATGAAGTTTCTTTAGAACACTGATGCAGTTTTGATTGATTACATAACGTGTATCACACTGGAAGTCTATGGAACTGACTTTCTACATCATAATAGTTTATTTGAGGAGTTTCAGTCAGAATTTAGAAAACACCACAGCACAGAGACAGCACTGGTGAAAATTACAAATGATCTCCTAATTGCATCAGATAAAGGACTCATCTCTGTACTTGTTTTGTTAGACCTTAGTGCTGATAAAAGACTCATCTCTGTACTTGTCTTGTTAGACCTTAGTGCTGATAAAGGACTCATCTCTGTACTTGTTTTGTTAGACCTTAGTGCTGATAAAGTCGATTGGCATTTCAGGTACCGCACTAAGTTGGTTTAAATCCTATTTATCAGATCAATCTCAATTTGTATTTATAAACGATGAAGCCTCGATGACCACCAACGTTAATCACGGAGTTCCACAAGGTTCTGTGCTTGGACCAATTTGATTTACTTCATATATGCTTCCTTTGGGCAACATTATCAGGAAACACTCCATACACTTTCATTGCTATGCAGAAGATACTCAATTATATCTATCGTTCAAACCAGACGAGACCAACCAGCTCGCTAAAATTCAAGAATGTCTTAAAGACATAAAAACATGGATGACCTGCAACTTCCTGATGTTAAACTCAGACAAAACTGAAGTTATTTTACTGGGCCCTGAACACCTCAGAGATCAATTATCTGGTGATGTGGTTTCTGTAGGTGACATTGCCCTTGCATCCAACACCACTGTAAAGAATCTCAGCGTTATCTTTGACCAAGACTTGTCCTTTAACTCCTACGTTAAGCAAATATCAAGGACTGCATTTTTTCATCTACGTAACATTTCAAAAATCAGCCACATCTTGTCCAAAAAAGATGCAGAAAAGCTGATTCACGCGTTTGTTACTTCCAGACTAGATTACTGCAACTCCTTATTATCAGGCTGCTCTAATAAGTCTCTTAAGTCCCTCCAGGTAATCCAGAATGCGGCAGCTTGTGTACTCACAAAAACTAAGAAAAGAGATCACATTACTCCTGTATTAGCTGCTCTGCACTGGCTCCCTGTAAAATCAAGAATCACATTTAAAATTCTTCTCCTCACCTACAAAGCCTTGATTGGTGATGCACCATCATATCTTAAGGAGCTTGTAGTACCATATTGACCCACTAGAGAGCTGCGCTCACTAAATGCAGGGCTACTTGTGGTTCCTAGAGTCCTAAAAAGTAGGATGGGAGCAAGAGCCTTCAGTTATCAAGCTCCTCTTCTATGGAACCAGCTTCCACTTTCAGTCCGAGAGGCAGACACAGTCACCTCATTTAAGAATAGACTTAAGACTTTCCTCTTTAATAGTGCTTATAGTTAGGGCTGAATCAGGATTGCCCTGGTCGAGCCCCTTGATATGCTGCTATAGGCTTATAGGCTGCTGGGCGATGTTTTAGGATACACTGAGCACCTATCTCCTCTTCTCTCTCTCCTTATGGATGAATTTACATCTCTCCATTGCACCTTATTAACTCTGCTTCCTCCCCGGAGTCTTTATGCGTTCTCGCTCAAAGACTCTCGTGGCTGTGTCTGGACCCGGTTCTGCCTACTGGGTCCTGCCTCCTCTGCCCTGCCTCCTGCCTAATGGGCCTGGCCTCCTACCCTGGCTCTGCTGATGCCCATTCTCTTTATCTCTTTCATTTAACATGGATCGTGGTTATATGGATCATGGTCCATGCCTACTAATTATTCATAATTTCTGTCCTACTCATTAAATGTGTTGTAACTCTGTAACACTGTTCATCTGTACACATGACATCTATTGCTTCTGTCCATCCGGGGAGAGGGATCCTCCTCTGTTGCTCTTCTGAAGGTTTCTTCCCTTTTTTCCTCCCGTTTTTTTGGGAGTTTTTCCTGATTCGATGTGAGGTCCTGGGACAGGGATGTTGTATGTGTACAGATTGTAAAGCCCTCTGAGGGGAGTTTGTAATTTGTGATTTTGGGCTATACAAAATAAACTTAATTGAATTGAATTTAAATTGAAGAAAGTTATTTCTCGTTTTCTAAATTAACCTTGACAAAAACTAAATTCTGGAATATGCCATGAAGTTAGATTGCATTTTCAATGTTTGTTCAATTAATATCATCAGCTTAAAGTGATACATTGACAATATTCCTATTGTCTTCTTTGTACTATACATTCATCTCTTTGACTCATAAAACAAATATGCTTAATACCTTGCTCGTTAAGTATTAGATAATACAATTTATACCGCTATCTTATCAGTATGCTAAATTTGCATGCATACTGTCCTTATGCTAAGCTAAGATAACCATGTCTGCACTTCAGCTTTGTTCTTAATGCAAATAGGAGATTGACATGAATCTCATGAAAGACAGGGATTGAGTGCATCTCCAAATATAATATATATATATATAAATATATATATAGTATATATATACTATATATATATATATAAAGTATTGTTTCATAAGATGGCTGTGAACTATTACAACTTTTCAAGGACAAAACTTTATCAAAACATTGATATTTATTCGTTTAATAAATAGTGATATTGCTATGTGTAGCTTCGGTTTACTTAGTTGTATTATTGTATTGTCTCCTTTTTTAACTTTGACTTTGATGCAGCACAACAACACATTGTTTTGTGTTACAAGTTGCTATAAAAATAAAGTATGATTTACTCGGTTACTATTATGTAGTTGCTGACCCATGGTCATAAACTTTTGTTTCTGCCTTTTAGCTTATCATCAGAGCTGCACAGAGTGACAAGACAGACATGTCCCTTAACAAATAGCCAGTCATAAAGTTCAGCTGCAGGCAGTTTAATATGGTGCAAATTGATTTTCTTGATGATTTATGTTGCAGCTGCTCTGTTAGGGAGTACAACAGAGAATATCTCAAATATCTCATATAAATGTAGAACATGTTTGTATTACTGATCTCCTAACTACAGTTTCACTCTTCCAAATGGCTTCCTCCTATCTAATGATAGACCCTTTGCCTCTGGAGAAACCTTTCGTGAAGAAAGGGTTTTTTAAGGGTCCTCTGTGAGACCAAGGGTTCATTAAGGGCACTTTTCATCTAAAATATCAAGGATTGTTGAAAGCGTGGATGTAAAAAGGGAATGCCCACAATCCAGCCGACACCCCCCAAAAACTGTGATGGGAACCACGATTGATGTGGGTTGCGCTGCACCATATTCATTTTAGGGATTGGAATATAAAAGGTTCCCAGTTTCATTTAGAACCCCCTGGGTAGGTTCTAAATGAAACCCTTCGACGATGGAAAAGTTCTAGATAGAAATTTCAGAGAGGGTTCTGGGTGGAACCTTTCACAGATGGTTCTCGGTAGAACCCCATCTAAGGGTTCCTTTATAAAAGGTTCTACAAGGAACCCACAAAGGGCTCCCCTATGAGGACACGCTTTATTTCTAAGAGTGTACAATAACCTTTAACATCTGACTACGTGGTTCTATATTATCATTAAGAAACCTCCTTTAGTTGTTAAATGCAGTGGCTGCAGCTGGAAGCATGAGATGATCTTACCTTGAGAGGCACTTGGGATTTGTAGGTTTCTGGCACTTCCCAGGTCAGCAGGACAGAGGTTTTCATCACAGCCTTCACGGCAAAGTTCTTGGTGAACACTGAGGGAAGGTCTAGATGATTATTAGGTGGTTAATTTAATTGTGGATGTAAGTGAGATGATTCAAAGTTGAAGCTAAAATGAGCGAACAATTGGTTCGCTATGTAAATGTACCAAAATGAGAGCACAGTCTGTATTATTTAGACACAGACCATCTCAATGTAGTGATTTTATTATTTCTATAGCAATAATTTGGTGATCAATATCAATGAATTAAAGCTGAAATATTTTTGAAACATCAATAGTATATCAAAAGAATATTATATATAAAAAAAGTCACAAATGATTCCACAAAAAATTTGATGCAACAGATGGTAAACACATTAAATTCTGATCCGAATATGTGGCACCTCTAACCAAGTTTGGAATAAAAACATCCATTTCATAGAACAAATACAAAATAACCTACTTATAACATGTACATTCTGAGAGTTTTTTTTATACATTACATTTTATATATAAAACAATTACACAGGGACTAATACCAATGTAATTCCAAGCAGCTCAAAAATAAAAAGCTGTGTTTACACTCTTAACCGACCTGTGAGTCTGTTACAGTGTAATCCAGTGACCACAGCATGTCAACACTGATGTTTACAACAACAACTTGTAGAATGTCTGATCTTTTCCATGCAGTTGATTAAACACCTGTAGTTGTCGCACATCAGCAGGAATGATATGCGTTTCAGTTTCTGATTTTAGAGGGGCTGAGTGTAATTTTACACCATGACACAGACAGCAGCAAACGATGGTAAGGGTCTAACAGTAACGACACTCTGTCTCCTAAACATTACATTCCATACAACTAAGCTGCATTCCATTTCGTGTTGAGAGAAACATATTTTCTCCCTAATTAAAAAAGGAATTGAAAATGTTGTGTTGTTTTATGGGAACATTATTTTTAGGAGACAGGGCTGGTTAAAATTGCGTTTTTCAAAACATGGAATGCTGTCATGCATATTCCATAAACTAATGTGAGTCTTCTTGAGCTCTTTTAAATCCATCAGGGCATTTTGATTATTTCTATGTATGAAGTCCAAACTCTGGAGAGTCAAATTATGTGGATTGTTACAGCAGGGGGGTACCAAACACAATGTTATATTTGTTTGTTAAAACATATAACGACTGAGCATTTTCTATTTATTTCCGTTCAATAAGAACTAATGTCTTACGTTCTATATCATACATATCATGTATTATCAGGATTTTGTACTTGGTCTCATTTATGTTCAGTGTTTTCAAGAAGAGTTTAAATGTACCAATTAGCCTTTGTTTGTGTGGATTTGGATCTTTTTGGATGCACTGATACTCCAGCACCTCCTGCTCCAATATAGCAGCTGCCTGTTCCTTCTGCTATTAACAGCATCGTTGTTGGGATCTTGTCTCTCTCTCTCTCTCTCTCTCTATCTCGCCCTCTATCTCTCTCTTTGCTGCTTTGAAGGGGATGAGGGGAGCTCATTACGGTCAGTACTGATGCTCACCTACTAATAAAGTATTCAGCCTTTCATCCACATTGCACTAAGCTGCATTTCAAAAACATTAATTTTCTTCCCTGTTTCAGGAAAATAAAGCCCTAAATGTCCAAATCATGGAATAATGTACAGAGTCTCACCTGGCATGGAGGTGGACATGGTCCGACTCTGAATGCTGGGGCTGATGGGTCCCCCCCCCTTGCTGGTGAAGGCTTGGACTCTGATGTCGTAGGTTGTGTCTGGCTGCAAGCCATGGACGGTCATCTGCGTTTCTGTGGTGCTGTTGGTGTTATTGTGCTGGCTGTTGATATCTCGGTACACCACAGCATACTTCACAACCTTCCCGTTCCTCTCAGCCAGAGGAGGGGGCTCCCAGGCCAGGTTGGTAGAGGTGGCGGTCAGACCAACCACGCTCAGATTCTGCGGATAGCTGCTGGGAACGTCCTCGGGGGTGCTGATCTCCTTCACGTACTCCTCCCCGTTGCCCGCTCGGTTTTTGCCGCACAGTTTGAAGATGTAGGTGGCTCCCTTGTGGAGGCCGGTCACTGTGAAATGATCGTCAGCCTTCCTGAAGTCTTTGATGGTGAACGCCTCCTCCTCGGCCCTCTTATACTGCAGCTGGTATCCCACGTGCTCCCCGACCATCTCCTTGGGAGGCTGCCACTGGATCAGGGCAGTGTTCCCTATGGTGGTGCTGATCATCATAGTGGGCTTGCCAGGCACTAGGAGACATACCCATATCTTGATTGCACTTAAGACGCCTCCATTTAATACATGTACACTAAAATTGAAGGTACAGTGTGTAGCATTTCGGGGTGATCTATTGGCAGCATTCATATAATATTCAAAACTACGCTTTCATTAGTGTATAATCACCCCAAACTACGAATCGTTGTGTTTGGGTAAGCTTAGAATGAGCCCTTCGATCTACTTCACCATATTGCACCACCATGTTTCTACAGCAGCCGAGAATACACAAACCAAGCACTGGCTCTAGCGAGAGCCGTTTGCGTTGGCTACCGTAGTTCTCCGACACGCTTGGTATGCTGGAGAAGTTTCAGCTGGTTGAAATCTACAACCTCGCCACTAGATGCCGCCAAACCTTACACACTGACCCATTAACACATCGGCTTCTTACTTTGTTTGCTATCAAGTGGAGAAATGAGAACTAGTTTTAAAAGATGTCATAATCATAAGGTTATGATACATGACATCTTTAAAAAGACAACAAGCACGAGCAGTCAGTGGTTCAAACAGGTTGTAAACTCGCGGGGAGAAAAAATCCCTCATTGCACGACAAAAATTGCAGAGTACAGTGAGTCAAAGCGTACCTGAAATCTGTAATTAAAATAAAGAAATACAAAACATAGCTTTTCTCTTAACCATAACCTTTAAAGCAATGTTGTAGTCATGACCAAGACCAGAGTGTATTGAAACTGAGACAAGACCAAGACTTTGAGGGGTTGAGACCAAGTCTGAGATGACAAACACACATGTGAACCATCGGCACTTCTCTCACTGATCTGAAAGATCCACATTCCTATAAAAACAACCGTGGAAAACAATTAAGAATTCCTCTTCATTCATCTCTATTTCCCCCCTTATATACTGTATATGCGTGTATGTTGCAGGGTACCATCATAAATGTCTTGATAAAATAATCAAAAGGTATTGCAGAGGTGAATTATATTCTAATTCACAACAGTTTGATGATAACAAAAAAATCAGACAATGCACGAGCAGTTAAGTTATTAACTGCATTGCAGTTGTGGTTCCTGACCTCTTTTTAAAATCAAGACTGACCGGCCTTGAGACTAACTTTAAAGCATGACGAAAAAGGTTCCCTTATCTCAACAAAGTGGTTGTTTTGAACCCAAATTGTTATTTTTGTCTGAATCTAATCACACCACAACAATAGTGGTTGGCAGAAACAGTAAACCGTTAAGATGGGAGGAACAAAAAGTAAAAACTTGAATTTCACACCTGCTCCTGTGGTGGTGACCACCTTGGCCTTGCTGCGAGCTCCATCGCCCTTAGTGGTATAAGCAGCCACAGTCACAGAGTAGGTTGTCTCTGGCAGCAGACCTGTTACAATGGCCTCCTGTGTGGTCGAGAGACAGAGAAAAAGAAAAAGAAGAAAGAAGGAGGGACACAGAGAAGAATGGAGACAGAGGGAAAGAGGCAACATTAAGGTTGAGACAATGGCCTAAGTTGCATTATTGTGCTGTCAGCCAGTTCATTTTGCAAAGCAAATGAGACAAGGAGTGCATTTAGATGAAATCCTGAATGCAGTTTGTGGTTTCTGGTCTGTGACGGTGCTGTTAGATGGTGTGAAAGCGGTGGCAGGAAGAGAGTCTATAAACTGTGATGGATTTTCGCCTAGAGGATTTTACAGTTCATCTTTATTTGTCTTTAAAACATGTTTGACTAACCTGGAGGTATGTTTACAACATGTTGCTGTCTCCTTACTGTAAGATGATGAGTACAATGTTATTTGTCTGTAAATATTAAACATCCCCTCATTGGTTTTAATAAGATTACATCAACGTCAAAGAACTGCAGTTGGAAATTAGCCAGCTAACTAACACTGACATGTTTACAGAAGTGATGATTAATGTGTGTTGTTCTTATTATTAAATAATTAAAAATGAATGAAATTTCAGTCAGCCGATTATTATACAGATTGTTTTCTGATTGTAGAATATGTAAGGCGTTGAAGTAAGGCGTTGAATAGGAGTGACAGCATAGTTTATGTTCTGCACTCATGGCTAACGCCACAATGCATAGATCTACACTGCAGTGAGAGGAGTATGTCGTGAAAGTACAACAGCTAACCCAGTAGAACAACGGCTAACCCACAAGCACAAAAGCTATCCCATTAACGTTAGCACAAGAGCTAACCCAGCAGAACAACGGCTAACCCACAAGCACAAAAGCTAACCCAGTAACATTAGCACAACAGCTAACCCAGTAAAGTAACAGTTAAGCCAGTAAAGTAGCCCCACAGCTAACCCAGTAGCACAACAGCTAACCCAGTAATGTAACAGGTAAGCCACTAAAGTTAGCACCACAACTAACCCAGTAAAGTTAGCACCACAGCTAACCCAGTAGCACAACAGCTAACCCAGTAATGTAACAGGTAAGCCACTAAAGTTAGCACAGACAACTAATCCAGTAAAGTTAGCACCACAACTAACCCAGTAGCACAACATACAACCACTGAGCCAAAGAAGCTGATTCAAACTGAAATAAAAAAAGATAATTTCATGACACCTATTTTGCTTTTGTTCATATAATTGTGGCATGTAACAGTTCTGTTTTTATTTTTATATTACAAGTAATAAAGCTAAGAGAGTTTGTATCGAACGTATCCAACGTATCGAATGTAGCAAACTCGCCGCTGTCCTTTCTGGAGACGTGAGATCAGGATCTATTGTCTGGTGCAATTGCATTCAGAAAAAAAGCCCCTTGATGGTAGATAATTCCTTAAGGAGCTCCCCAGACAGGTTTGGTCCGAAACTGCATTCAGCCTCAGCTGACTGCATGAACCAGGTACCAAGCCTAGCTTTACTAACATACTGCATCTAGATCTAATAAAGTGGTCATTTCAAGCTCCTATGGCAGCAGAGGTGTCAAAAGTATTCACATTCATTACTCAAGTAGAAGTATAGATACAAGGGTTTAAAAATATTTCTGTAAAAGTTGAAGTATCATCTCAAGCTTTTTACTTAAGTAAAAGTGTAAAAGTGCTGGTTTCAAAACTACTTAAAAGTATAAAAGTAAAAGTAATGTAAGGGGAATTTTTTTCTCCATTAAGGACAAACTCTTAAGCGGCGTCTCAGGAGTCTATAGTGCACTACCCAACCTCCCCCCAAAACAATCATTTTTCTAAAGGCCATAATTACTATAATGTTGTATTAAAATGTTATGTTGAAAAATGTGGGATGCACTAGGCTACCCGTTTCAGCTGCATATATGCCCATTGAAAATTATCACATTTTATTACAATACAATATAGAAATAATATAAGCTCAGATAACATTTGCCTAAAGTCGAATATCAAATCTCACACAGAGCCCACTGTTGTAACTTGTTTGATTACATGATTGACTTTTATTGTGAAGAGCATGGAAACAAGAAGTGCTTTTACTTTGAAGGCAGGAAGTAGCATGATACGTGCTTGTTGATTTTACGTGTGGAAAATATACATGTCGGGTGCAAGAGCGCGTTCTAAATCGCTTTAACAGTTTGTAATGATACTTGGTTGAGAGTGGGATATTTCGCTCGAGTTCTCTGACACGGACATCTTTGTAAGAGGCTTTTCTGCTGTCCTTGCTGGAGAGTGACGTGATTTGTAACGGTCGATTTGTGTCATCAGCAGGTGCATCGCGTAGAAAACCAATAGGGTGTCGGAATGTTATATGTTTATACTTCTCATCCAACCAGAATCAAATTCACTCTATCCGGATGGCGCGATTTATCTGGCTAGGTTTTTTTTGTGTGTGTTTTTGAGCGATGACGAGCCGAAATGAAAACAGACCAAAATGAAATAGTAACAAGGCTATTTTTAAAATGTAGGGAGTAGAAAGTACAAATATTTTCGTGAAAATGTAAGGAGTAGAAGTAAAAAGTTGTCTGAAAAATAAATACTCCAGTAAAGCATAGATACCCATAATTTCTACTTAAGTAAAGTAACAAATTATTTGTACTGTTACTTGACACCTCTGTATGGCAGTATTTAATATAGAAAGCACTCAAAGGCAAAGGCACTTCAGATGCACATCAAACCTGATATGTCCCCTTAAGAAAATATCTGCCCACACACATCACAGAGCACAGGTTAATGCATGCTCCACCACTGCTCAAACATGCCTTGTTAATACAGCAACATGCATTCTGTCGGCTGCTGGGAGTCCATTAAAAGCCTCTGGAAAAGCCTGTTCTTCTCAGATAGCAGATAATTCTTTTCTAGTGGTGCTCCTGAGTGATGAGTGGAGAGCAGTTGCAGAGATGAAGTAGCTTGTGACAAGAGCAAAATGGCAGCAGGATGGTGGTGGTGGTGGAGGTGTGGGTACAGGATGATAGTTCCAGCTGAGAACACCCAGCAGGTTATATCTCCCCCCACCCCCTATCAGACTGGCGCCTCCGCCTACAGCCTCGGGCTTGCAAGGCCCTGCCAGAGCAGCCAGGGGTTCCAGCGACAACCAACGCTCTAATTATTATTTCATGCATGGCAATTTTGTATCCATCACAGGATGTTTAAAAAGGTTATTCTATGCATTTAAAAAAGCAGACAAGCACGGGGTTGAATTCAGCTGGGGCCTAAAGTTAAAATACAGCCCTCCCTCCCTCCTGTCTTCTCTGCGGGGCTAAGAAGGTGAAAGATAAGAGGGAAATGTGACTCATGTGAATCTACTGAGGTCCTCTAAACCCTCATTATTTTAATCTGGTGGTATTCCTTTTCACTTCTGCTGCCAGAAACTTTCATGCATTTGGAAAAGAGAATGAAAAAAAATCAAGTTGGTCTTTCATCTGCCTATTTTCACACAGCAAGCCAGAGTCTGTGGGGATGAATTCCCAAGGACGGAACAGATGAAACATTTTACATTAAGGAGGTGAATGTCTAGTTTAACGAGAGCCAATCAATCGGCAGTGACTTCCTGTGTGTCAAACATCAAATGCCGCTGTCCTCTACCTCCCTTTTCAAGCATTATCGCCAACTGGGAGGGGATATGTCAAAATAAGCTTTCATATAATTTGACATTTTTAATTGCAGCCAGGGAACCTTGGCTAATAACTTTTAAATTCTGAAAACTGATTAACCTTTGATCAAGTGTCTGGGTTGCTTCACACAATTTCCCCACAAAAATCAGTGGGTATATGCAGGTCTTTTTAAACACAAAAAATAGCCAAGTTAATTAATTACATCTTTGCTCTGGACCGACCGCGCACAGAGGCAGAACATTCAACAGCTCTCTCAAACACAGTGACAATTTTTAAAGCCTCAAGTTCGACAATTTGGCCATTTCCATCTTGTACAGGTACAACTAAAAGCTGAATAAGATATTTCTTGACCAAAATGTAACAAACTTTTATGAAGTGAACACACATTGTGAAAGTTCTAAGACGATAGTACGGAAAACTCTCAGACCGGACCCATGTTGGTCAGTAGAGAGAATGCAGCTTTAACACATGAATCATAGACTTAGATGTAAAATGGCGCCGCAGATGGCTGCCTCGGTACTGCGCTCTCTCTTACTTTTTCTGTTTTTGTTTGTTTGTCTCGTTTCCAGCTCTCCCTCTCTGATCACATTCAGAAGGGAGGAACTTTTAAACTTCCGTCAATCGACTGGTCAAACTTTTTCAGTTTTTCATAGAACCGGAAAGCTTTACAGAGATTCTGGTTGCAGGAGCAGCGGCTCTTCTCGGAATTTCCTGGAGACGCTGATGGGGAAAGCGCGCAGGAGCGCTTGTTAAAATGCGTCAGCGGGGATTCCGAACTGCGCTCTCATCCATCCACCTGGCGAATGTCCGCTCTCTGGCAAACAAGATGGATGAGCTGCTGCTCCTAAACAAAGCAAACACAGACTTTAGCAGATCTGCCGCCCTGTGCTTCACTGAAACCTGGCTCGGTGTGCAAATCCCGGACAGCGCACTACATCTGCGGGCTTCCAACTCCTCCGAGTGGACCGCGTAACCAACATGGAGCACAAACACCCAGACTCCCATCTCATTGTTCTTGGGGACTTCAACAGAGCAAACCTCAGCAAAGAACTGCCTAAATACAGACAGCATATTAAATGTAGCACCAGGGACAAAAACACACTGGACCACTGCTACACTGTTCTAAAGGACGCATACCGCTCAGTCCCTCGTGCAGCTTTGGGACTCTCTGATCATTGTCTGGTTCATCTTCTCCCGTCCTACAGGCAGAAACTAAAATCTGCAAAGCCTGTGGTGAAGACGGTGAGGAGATGGACCATTGAGGCCAAGCTGGAGCTACAGTCCTGCTTGGCCTCCACTGATTGGAGTGTTTTTGAGGCTGCTGCTATAGACCTCGATGAGCTCACTGACACTGTGACATCATACATTAGTTTTTGTGAGGACATGTGTGTGCCGTCTAAAACCTTCTGCACATACAATAACAAACCCTGGTTCACTGCAAGACTCAGGCAGCTTCGTCGGGGTAAAGATGAGGCCTACAGAGGACTTTGTACCACCAGGCCAGAAACACCCTGATGAGGGAGATCAAGGTAGCTAAGAAGAGCTACACTGGAAAACTGGAAAAACATTTTTCAGCCAACGACCCCTCGCCAGTTTGGAGAGGCCTGGAAGTACTCACGAACTACAGACAAACCCCCCGCACTGAGTACAATCACCGACTGGCTGACGACCTGAACGTCTTCTACTGCAGGTTTGATAAGCCCACTTCCACCCCCCCACCACCCAACTGCCCCATCATCAAACAACCACCTACACTCTCTGCCTCCTTCTTACCTCTCCCAAACAATCCCCTTCCGGCACTGAGGATCTGCGAAGAGGATGTGAGTCGGCTCTTTCACAGACAGAAGATCATGGAAGGCTCCGGGCCCAGACGGTGTGTCCCCCTCCTTCCTGAAAGTCTGTACCGACCAGCTGGTCCCCATCTTCACGCAGATCTTCAAACGATGAAGTCCCATCATGCTTCAAGTGCTCCATGATCAACCCGGTCCCCAAGAAATCCTCCATCACAGGATTGAATGACTACAGGCCCGTCGCCCTGACGTCTGTGGTCCTGAAATCCTTTGAGAGACTGGTGTTGACCCATCTGAAGGACATCACAGGGCAACTGCTGGACCCCCTGCAGTTTGCCTACCGGGCAAACAGGTCGGTGGATGATGCAGTCAACATGGGACTGCACCATGTGCTGCAACACCTCGACTCCCCAGGGACATATGCAAGGGCCCTGTTTGTGGACTTCAGCTCAGCGTTCAACACCACCACTTCACCATAAACTCTCCCAGCTCAGCCCGCCTCTACCTGTTAGTGGATCACCAACTTCCTGATAGACAGGAGCAGCAGGTGAGGCTGGGAAAAATCACATCCAGCACCCGGTCTATCAGCACTGGCGCCCCCCAGGGACGTGTGCCCTCTCCACTGCTCTTCTCCCTCTACACCAACGACTGCACCTCAGGGGACCCGTCTGGTAAACTCCTGAAGTTCGCAGACGACACAACGGTCATCGGCCTCATCAGGACCGGTGATGAGTCTGTGTACAGACGGGAGGTTGAACAGTTGGTTCTTTGGTGTGGTCAGAACAACCTGGAGCTGAACAAGCCCACAACTGTGGAGATGACAGTGGACTTCAGGAGGAGCCCCCCAACACTACTCCCCCCTCACCATACTCAACAGCACTGTGTCTGCGGTTTCAGGTTTTTGGGATCCACAATCTCCCAGGACCTGAAGTGGGCCTCCAACATCAACACCATCCGGAATAAGGCCCAGCAGAGGTTGGATTTCCTGCGCCAGCTCAGGAAGTACAACCTGCCTCAGGAGCTGCTGATCCTGTTCTTCTACTCCACCATAATCAAGTCTGTTCTCTGTTCTTCAATAACTGTGTGGTTTGGATCGGCCACCAAACAGGACAGAGACAGACTACAACGGATAGTCAGGTGTGCAGAGAGAACTATTGGTTCCAGCCTGCCCTCCATCCTGGACTTGTACGCCTCCAGAGTCAGGAAGCGGGATGGAAAGATCACTGCAGACCCTTCACACCCTGGACACAAGCTGTTCCAACTCCTCCCCTCTGGTAGGCGCTACAGAGCTCTGTACGCCAAAACCACCAGACACAGGAACAGCTTCTTCCCACTGGCCGTCACTTTGTTGAACAATTAATCACCTCCATCTGCACTACTTGCACTATTTACCACCTTTCTGCACTACATCCCCAATTCACTGTTGTTATTGTTTATATTGTACATACATGTTGCTATTGTTGTCTTTAATGTCTTTATATGTATCCTGTCATTTGTAATTTAAATATGTATGTACGATGAGAGCGTACGTGTAACCGGAGTCAAATTCCATGTATGCACACATACATGGCCAATAAAGCTGATTCTGATTCGATACAACCAGAGGAGTCGCCCCCTGGTGGTCAGTAGAGAGAATGCAGCTTTAACTCATGAAGCATAGACTTCTATACAACCAGAGGAGTCAGTTCAGACCCGGAGTTTGTCTAGTTAGACCAGCCATTGATGAAAGTTCCATGGACCCTCATTTTTGACAACGTGAGAATCAGATTTCAACATTCCCTTGTTTCCACTTAGTATGATTTTGTCAAATTTCAGAGTATCCAGTTCTGTCCAACCTCTAATGGACTACAAGACGGTCTAAAAATATCTCAAAACATTTTCCTAAAAGAAGGAATGAATTCATCCTACTTTTAAAAAGAATATCACTCTGTTTATTTCCCATTAATTCTAACTCATAATTAGTTACTTGCTAGTGAGCTGTTCCCTCATCAACATGATGAAACGTTATGCAAGACAATATCCAATATGGAAAAGAGCCGCGGCGTAAAAGCAGTGGTATTGAGACTGTAACCAATTATGTCCTGGACATGATGCTGAGATGGAAAGGATTAATTCTACCAAAATTCAATTTCTTCTTGTTTTTAGATTTCCCCTCCTTGTCCCACCCTAGTACTAACACTCTAAAAGGTATCAAGCCAAAGAGATAGTTTTTGCCTAGTTTTGATTGGAACTACTTTCTGTCACAGAGGTAGTCTTTGTAGACAAAGTATTCTATGGATCATTGAGGAACTTTGTTGTTGCAGAAATGTGGCTGTTGAATATTTGAATTCTATGCAGGCATCAGAACATCTTAAAGATGGATATCTGTAAACCTGGGCAAATGTTATATACCTCTTAAGTATGTTTCTCTTTGTAATGAACAGACCGCTGAGACAACGACTCTAAACCTGTGGACATGTGAAATGATACAGAACAGATCCGATGATCTGCCAAAACAGGAAGTAAAATGGAACATTTAAGTAATTTTCTTCCTCTGAAAAAGTGGACAAAAGGCTGGGCTAGTATAATTGTGGGCACACTCAGCATGGCTATAACACAATTATCAGTGTGCACAGCAGCTGGTTTTTTTCCCCACTGCTGCCACATGGAGAAACTACCTTACAAGAAACATCAATTTGTCAACGGGTCAGGGCAGAGCTCGTCTGCAGTGACAGGTCATTGGTGAAGATTTACATGAGTCCGAGCTCGAAAGGAGTCATGTTATCTTACAATTGTAGTTCAGCATTTTGATGTGGACATTTATGCAGGAGGTTAGTTTGTATTCCTGTATCTTAGGTATTAAAGATGTTCAATTTGATACGTTCACAGCTGTGACGCTGGTGTTGTTTTCACCTTGTGGGACTGTGTTTGAGTCATCATGCCGTCTGTCTATCTGTCCTTGTGATAACATCACAACCATGCACGATGCAGTCATGACATTTTATCAGTGTGTAGTCGAGACCAAAATGAAGGCCGAGTGGTCAGTAGAGAGAATGCAAGTTTTAAGAAACTTAAGACACTTCCGCATCGGCTGTACTCGGCAGAACCGGAGGTTGCCCCCTGCTTATCTTATTGTCCTCCCAAACAGACCCCAGGCAGTTCGGATTGGCAAAGCTCCTCCACTGTAGTGTTGAACCCCAGAGCTGCTCTGGGCTAT
The DNA here is from genome assembly GCF_009769545.1 of Cyclopterus lumpus. Taxonomy (NCBI): domain Eukaryota; kingdom Metazoa; phylum Chordata; class Actinopteri; order Perciformes; family Cyclopteridae; genus Cyclopterus; species Cyclopterus lumpus. The sequence continues at coordinate 4,271,191 of NC_046969.1, read as the reverse complement.
GTGCTCAGCCCCCTCCTGTTCACGCTGTACACCCACGACTGCTCCCCCAAACATGAAGAGAACTCTGTTGGGAAGTTCAGAGAACAACCTATTGCGCAACATCAGTAAAACCAAGGAGCTGATGATTGAATACACAGGAGGTGATGAAATACCCCTGTCTACATCAGTGGAGCTGAGATTAACAGCTATACATTCCTGGGAATCAGCACCACAAACAAGCTGACATGGTCCTCACACATCTCCATCCTGGGGAAGAAAGCTCATAAACGGCTGTATTTCTTAAGGAGACTTAAGAAGACAACATGTATGTGCTACATTATTTGTAACCTTTACAGAGGAGCACTAGAAAGCATCCTGACTGCAAACATTACAAACTGGTATGGGATGTGTACGGGACAGGACAGCGGGGGGTTAAGACCACCCAGAACATCACTGGTACCATCTCCTGAGCATTACTGATGTCGGGGACAAGAGGAGCCTGAGAAGAGCTTAAGGGTATTAAAAGACAAAACCCAGCAAAGCCACAGCTGTTCACCTGCTGGACTGTCCATTACATTTCTGCTGTTGATTCTCCCGGTCAAGACAATTGGACAGCTGGTTCAGAGTAAAGCGTTCAGGCTGACCGGAGGTCGGTGTGGATTGAAAAGATTAAGCACTTCTAGTCTCACCCGGATCAGACAGAGACCCTCTGACAGCCAGTCTAACCGTTAAGATGATTAGGAAACAAAAGATTGCATTTTTATTGATTAACAACTCCTGGCATTGGTAGCTTAAACGATGCATTAGAATTGGCTTAAAGTTTAGTGTAAACAGATCTGACTGTCTAATATCTATTTTATATTGCTGTGAAAATCTCTTAAGTTTCTCAACAAAAAAAACATTTAACATTAGAACATATCATAATGTTAAAATGAACTTTCGCCCAATACTAATTGTTACTGAATGGGGCTTGAACGCACCATTCTGAACCTCCATACCAGAGCGGTAGGTCCGTACTTTCTGAAACAGCTGTTTGATGTCCACGGCCTCCTGCCGTTAAGGAACCGTGACTTTTGTTACGGTAAAACTGGTTAATCCTCACAATATCCAGATATGGATCACATGATAAAAGTGGGTGGAAATTAGTTAATTGAATCCAAGGGATGAAAGTGAGAACACACATTATCTTTATAGTGCTAAGATAGACACCACATATGACATACATAACCAAACATTACACCTTAAACACATCACAAATATCTATCAACAAGCAGAAATATATCATTAAAACAGATAATTCTGGACTCAAGTACTGCTTCATTAATAACCTTGCACCATACATGAGCTCTAGCCTGTATCTAGTAAAGGAAGCTGTGAGCACTGCTGCTCTCTGGAGCAGAAACCAACAGCAGCTCTCAGCTGTTATTCCTGGAAATAACAAATCTTAAATCAAATAATGTGATCACAGGGATTCAAGTGGAGGAAGCGGGAGACACCGAATCTAGAGGCGGAACAATTACTGCTGCAGAGTCTCCACGTGCACATGTGCACATTCTGTAATGTTCTGTGTGCCAAGGCAGGAATACAGATATCCAGACACCAACAGACCACAAATAAAACCATAACACAACTTCCAGAATGAAATCAAAACAGCGTTTACAGCTGCAACTCCTCAGAGGCTGTCAATACACTGCAGACACACAACCACACACACACACACACACACACACACACAACCACACACACACACAACCACACGCACGCACACAACCACACACACACACACACAGACACCAAAATGAGTGTTGTGAGGTCACAGTGACCTTTGACCACCAAACATGGACGTTGTGCCTGAGAGAAATTCCCTGGAGGTGTTTCTGAGATAGAACAGATAGACAGCTCTCCTGAAATCTAGTGGTTTCCAGTTTCTGATATGAAGTTGGAAGGAGGCGGTGTTAGGAAACGCCGTGAGGGCAGAAGGATGAGGAACAAAAGGTACAACTGCATACTTCTAGAAGCCTGATAGCAGACTGACTACGGTGTTAGCACTATTACTGTTGGTTACGATATCACTGTACACACCATCATTAATTGAAGCAAATTCAAACCCACAGTCTATGAGAAGCACTTTATTTGAAGGCAAAAAGCATCCAACATGTTGCGAATGCTCCCTCAATGCACAGGAAACCTGTGGTTCCAGGAGTATATATGTAGTTGTAACTCAGACTTGTTTTCTGCACACCCACACACCGAGAATATTGTTAGTACCCACTCAGAGTACCGACGATGTTATGACAGAAAACACACTCTCCCGCCCTGTCCACCCACCACACCAGGGCTACTCACATCGTCTGTAGAGTCCTCATCAGTCCACTGATGAAAAGGACATACAGGAGAGGAGTCACGAGCGCAGAGGGAACTGGACCATAACCATATTATCAGCATGCTGGATGACTACTGGTGTCAGTGACTGAGCCGCCATGATGGGGGCTGATTTGATGTGTGTGTGGTAATGTGTGTGTGTGTGTGTGTGTGTGTGGTAAACACTCTTCTCCTTAGACCCACGGGACGAGACAAGTCCGATCCATGCTGATAAGGGGTCCATGCTGAGTGACTCAGTAGAAAGAAATTCAAAAGAAAAGGGCCACAAGGAAGCTTGTGTGAGTCTGTCAAGGCCCCCCATGCTTCATCCAGAGGGCCTGCAGCCCAAACTGCTGACTCAGCTGTATCATCAGCCCAATCATCCGGCCTGGGAACATGGACTAGCACAAGAGCAGCTGTCCTCAACCTTTTTGTAACCTCTGATTGTAAAAAAAGAATGAGAGAAAAACAAACAAACATGAAATCAAAATATATTTGACCGATTTGCAGTTTGATGAGCGAATCAATTCTTGAGTTTTGACCAGAAACGTGCTTTATGATGTCGCAGTGATCTTGGACTCGAGACCACCAAATTGGAATCAGTTCCTCTTTGATTCCAGCTGGACGTTTGTGCCAAATTTAAAGAAAACCCCTTAAGTGTTCCGGAGATATGGACCGGACAAATGTCTGCACGGACAACCTGCAAACATCATGAAATTGTTCTTGTTTTGAGTTACTATGTTGTTCATTAATGATAATTATTAAGTATATGCATACAAATAACAAGCGTTGTAAATTAACAATGTAAAATAAATTGAATTGAACCATTTGGCAGGACCTCCACGGCCCACGAGGTTGAGAACATACTTTCACTTTCCTGCATCAACATCATAGCGTCTGATTGCAATTTATAGTTGACATGTCGCACTTTGTTCCCCTGAGGCATTTCCTGGATTCCCTGCAGCAATTAAAACTGTCTAAATGTATCTAATTGGAGTGTATTGTTACGAATTCCATAATATTATCATTATGAATATAGTATATAGTGTTTCATATGACCCAAATGTAAGGATTGGATGGGTTACCGGCCTACCCACTTGCTAGTGTTGTAACGGACCCCTTTTGATCCATAGGGATTAATTACAGTTTTGAGCTTTACTGACGATCATTATCCGCAAATATTCATTTGAGGATTCAATACCGGTTCTTCACCTGTTTATAAATAGATATGTATCTAATGTTATGTGTACTAATGCCAGTGTTCAAATGAAAGCAAAAGTTCTCAAACCAGTAACAAAGTAAAACCGCATTGCTCTTCCATCTGTTTAACACAGTGAGACTGTATCTAATGAAGGAAAGAAAGGTCCCATAATTATTGCATTACTGCTGCACTGTGGTTTGCTCTGTGCGTCGTCTGTCACCGGGATCTATTCATAGTCAGTAATCTGGGGCAAAAGAAAATCACATTTTCAGTTTCTCATGTATTCTTTAGACATCAGAGCTCATCCCTGAGGTTGTGCTCAGAGCAGAATGAGAGAAGGAGACAAACAAAGAGGAAGAGAGGAGGATACAGAGGGGGGTGATGAGGGTTTTGCACTTCTGGGACGCCCTTCGTTGTTGGAGCCCCTTTGCTTCTCCAGGAATGACTTGGTGGGTGCTGAAGGAACCATTGCTTCTCTCCCTCACGCGTGACAAAAATCAGCCAGATGTGCCACTCATGCACTGTGAACCAAAATTGTCTTTTAACCCTCGGTTTCCCCTCACAAGCTTCTAGCCCAATCATGACATGTTGCAGCTCGGAATGTCGACATAGACATCCCATCATTTGGCATGTGATTGGTACTATAAATGCTTTAGGACACTTCTCTTCTTATGAACAACAACAACTGACAAAATGTTTTCAATACACCTCAAATACATTCATATATACACATATATATACATACACACACATATATACAGTATATGGATGATCCAGTGTTCCACAGGTATAAGAACTGATGATTTGACATTCAACTTTTTAGTGAAGGTGCAAATATAAAAATGCTTAGATTCTTGCATTTTCTTTTATTTATTTCCATGTGGGGTGAAGTATTATGTAAGTAACAGGAAGTATAGTGTTGCAATGGAGTTGGTTCAATTTAGTTGAATCTGAATCATGGTAAGTCATGCATGGAAAGTCACCACAGTACTGGAGAATTTGACGATTCGTGTTTTTATGAATTCTGAGTGTAACCCGTCCCATGTAGCTTTTTCAATTCAACTCAGTTTATTTTATATAGCACAATATCACAAACTACAAATTTCTCTCAGAGGGCTTTACAATCTGTACACATACGACATCCCTGTCCCAGGACCTCACATTGGATCGCTATATAGTATTATTTGAATCTGCTAGGTGTAGTAGTACTATGGGCGGGGTCCTGGGTTACAAATTAATATAATGGTTCGTACAACCATTGCTCTCTTATTCTGAAAACTGAAATAACTGGCGGTGCCTCCAATAGAATTACAGTAGCAAAATAAAAGCATTTGTAAGTTATTAAGTCCTTTTAGCTTGTGTTTTAATTGTATTTTACCTCTGATTTAAACAGTTCTTGAACTTTGACACACCCAAGATACTTCAACTGCCTAAAAATACAGTTTGGTATTGATTGTACAACAAACAAAATGACATGCAGATCCCTTATGAAAGGCATATCAAAAGAGATACTACGCAATATCAACAAACGGGAAAGTGGGGTGATGGTCAGAAGAAACAGCAGCAACAGTTCTCCATCTTTTTCAGTCACAAACGTCCGTCTCCTCTTGTAGATCACACAAGTCCAAACCAAAGCATAACTGTTCATCAGCCACGAAGTAATGCATATTATTATTATGAAAATGATTGCTCTCATACTATATTCACGGTTCCCAGTGTTAATTAGCTGCTGCCTTCCTCTAACACACGATACCTCTTGATCCACTTAAGTCCCGCCCCTGAGATTGGATTGGTCTCATGACAACCCAATTAACACACAAACAGTAAGATTGACAGATTACTGGACTAAAACAAGTTAGGCTGTTGGATAGAAGGCACATACTTTATGTCCACAGCATACAAACGATGGTCATTTGCATGAACTCTGACCTTTGAACTGTAAAGATTGACTCTCTTATTTCTAAACTTATTTACTTTTAACTTAATGTTTAGAAAACTATTTAAACCTTATTTGTAGACAGGGCTACGTATCCTTAATAGACATACAAGATAAATTGAGAAAGTGACAGTAAAAAAAAGAAAGGAAGGTTGGTCTTGAAAATTGGGAATGTAAAGAGGGAAGTACAAGACCAATGTACTTGATTTGCATCTAAATTGAACCTTCACAAAATCCCGCCCTTGAGCGCAGACTGGCTAATCATAGCGTAGCGTGGGCCAGCTATGACCATCGAACCACAATTAACCGGCTCTGCTCCATAGACTCTCATGCATTTGTTTCAGAATCTGAAAAAGAGAGCCAGTCATGGGTGAACGTGTGTAATAATGATACTCGTTACCTGGAGATGTTGGATGCAGATTTATGTTTCTAAGATGTTACTTCCTATGTACAAACCTGTGGAGCTAACATGAGCAGAGTACGTTAGCAAAACATTATCTACCTTTAGCACATCTATGCTACGCTAGCTACTAGTGGTGCAATGGTCAAGGACACATCAACATGGGCTAGTGGAGCCGGGGATCGAACCTCCAGATGCTCTGATTGAAGGATGACCCTGTTCACCACAGTGCCACAGTCACCCAATGGAACATAACACTCATAGTTTGGAGTCACAGATCACAAATCTGATCAGCACACAAGACACAAGAGAGCAAAGACAACTTTTAGAGATCACTGATCACATATTTCTTCTGCAGATTCTAATTGCTGATCATCGCTGATCTATATTAGCAGATAGGGATCCCTTTGTTGTTTAGTCTCATTATTTCAGCTTGTCTACAATCAGTTAGACAGTAAACCATCAACAATTCTAAATGTTATCCTTTTACTTTGTTAAAGTAATTGATAGTGGGTTTTTTTCTTCACAAAAATAACACAATTCAAATGATTAGGAAATAAAAGATTGTATTTTACACTGTGATGGTTAAACAGTGTAATTAATCTGCGGTTCACATGCGTGCCGAACAGTCGGTCCGTTACATCCCTACGAGCTACTGAAGGTATACGGAATGTATACACATACTGCTTTTACATTTTACGTTTTGCTTTTTTTAAATTGTTTTAATTTCATTGTCTTCTGTGTGGACCACCAGGTGATGTGATGGTTCACACTGTGATCTGTAGCTTCAGCTTCTATCCCTTGAGATCATGTCTCTAATGAATACCCAGAGCATGGGGGTAAGAAACAATGAACTTTGCCAACTCTAATCTTCATATCCAGCTAACAGCATAACATGTTATTATCACCCACCTAATACACCTCCCCCCTGGTTCTGTGACCTTTATGTCATCTATGAGGAACCATTTCAGCATAAAGCTACACAGAACAATGCTAAAATGGCCATCAAGGTCTTTGTGGAACCATTATATTTCGTAATCAACTTAAATATTATTTACTTCTGACTTTGAGGAGCCCTTATTGCTAATAAAGTGTGTGCTTTACTGATGAAGCCCAAAAGACAATAGACCCCCATTTTACTCCCAACACACGGACGGGTGCTTTAGCAGCAGTGATTCAGAGGCACCGGGCACTTGTGTTCTGCTTCTCGACCTTGCTGACTCACCAGAAATACAAGACAAGGGCTTTCGCCTTCTCAGCTTCTTACAATAAATAAATAAAAGCTGGTATCATAAACAATGGAACGGCGAGGTTAAAATCAGCTCTCTTCCCTGGCCAAAGTGCAGCTCGTGCTCTAAATTAAAAACAAATAGATGAATTATCTGAAGCGGCAGGGAGACAGTGGCCCCAGTGTTGAGTAACCATCATTATTGATTACAGTAGCTGATGCATTACCGGGCTTTATGCCTGGATGTATCACTGGCTCTGTGGGTGAACTTGTACATTACGACGATGGATTTCTCTGAACCCCCGCTGTTATTCAGGCTTGGATGAAAGGACCAAGGGGACCAGCTGGAGCTGGTCAAGTTTGTGTTTCTCCTCTGCCAGACGGGGGCCGATTCAGAGAGTAGTCAAAGCCTTGTTACTTCATTCATGAAAGCAAATGACAGAGTTGTTTGATCCAACACCTCGGATAAAATAATATCGCCGTGTTCAATGACTTCAATTTACACCTATCAAAAGGTGCCCTCTACATTATGGGGTCAGATCAGTCTCAATAATTGCAAATGCACACAGAGAGACTTACAAATGCAAACACAACGATTTACAAATGCGCACAGAACAATTTACAAATATGTTTGATTTACAAATGCACACAGAGAGATTTACAAATAAAATGCACGCAGAACGACGTGTCTGTGTTTATTTATTTGTCAATCGCACTGCATTTGTTTGTGGATTCTTCACGTGGATTTATGAGACTCCCCTGCCGTGGCTAGATCCGCAAATGCGTTTTTTCAACATAGACCTAGCTGTAGCCAATCAGATGTCGCCCTCATTTTCAGCAAATCACATGAGCGCATCTCCCCCTCCCCTCCCCACGGGGCTGCCAGCGTTACAGTTGCGCAATTTGCAGAGGGATACACAATTAATGTACACCCCCACCCCCATTGTTGTAAGTCATAAGTATAATCTTGTAAATCTTGTAGAGGCACGAATGACGCGAATAGAGCGAAGCGAAAAAGTTCGCCCGCAGTCATTCAGACGTCGTCGGCGAAAGTCACCGAGCTGTGTGAGCCCACGAGTGATGTTATGATTTTAATGTTATGAACCCAAACACGTGGGCGTTAGATGTTCCGACGTTTATGGGATGTCCACAACAAAGTATAAAGCAGAAATAGTGGATGACGGAAGTTAACTGTTTCCACGGAGTAAAGCCACGGAGATAAGCCACGCCCCTCTAAGGCGCAAATAAAGCGAATGACGCTCATGTGATTGGTTGAAAATGAGGGTGACATCTGATTGGCTAAAGATAGGTCTGTTTTAAAAAAAAAATGCATTTGCGAATCTAGCCACGGCAGGGGAGTCTCATATATCATATATCCACACACACATGTGAAGCAATCCACAAACAAATGCAGTGCGATTGACAAATAAATAAACACAGACACGTCGTTCTGCGTGCATTTGTGAGTCTAATTTATTTGTAAATCCTTCTGTGTGTATTTGTAAATCAAACATATTTGTAAATTGTTCTGTGCGCATTTGTAAATCTTTGTGTTTGCATTTGTAAATCTCTCTGTGTGCATTTGCAATTATTGAGACTGATCTGACCCCATACTACATAGTGCACCTTCCTGACATTCAAAAGTCACAGAATGCGTTGGGCCTTGGAAAAGCAGGTGGGACTCGGTTTAAAGGGTTGGTTTGATTCGTTCAGGGTCTGAGATATCTGCCTGCTGTCACCCCTATACAACGGAGGAATCAGGGAAAAGGGAATTCAGTTTGTGTGGATTCTAGTGTGAGTGGATGTCATGTGTCTGTGTCGTGTAATTAAAGGTGGAGGGAGCTGGTTGCTGCCCTCGATGGACTGGCGGCCTGTCCAGGGTGTCCCCTGCCTTCGCCCTATGTCAGCTGGGATAGGCTCCAGCGCCCCCGCGACCCTAATGAGGATAAGCGGTATTGAAAATGGATGGATGGATGGAGCTGGTTGCATGTGGCTAGCAGGAGCCCCCATGGCTAACTCATTTTAAAGGTGACAGACGACGACCGCATGGGGGCTTCCACATTGCTACTTTATTCTACAGGATGTTAATGTCATTCCGGCTGGTGTTTATTGCACTCCAATGAAATCAATTCTTGCAGTGATAATTTTACTTCAGGAACGGGATATGTTCATCAAGTCCGAAGAATAAGGCATCTATGATTCATCCAAGAACTCTGAACGGTGAAGCGGATTGTTCTGTCTTACCAAAAAACTCTCTGTAACGTGTGTATGATATTCCTGTGGCGATGTAACCTCCTCATACTCTGTGTCATTTGTTGTTTTCTAGAGGATCAATCTCTCACACAATGCCTAAAGGGACCAGCTGTGTTTATTGCAGGCTTCTACTAAACTGTCTGCAGCATGATCAGTTCTTTTGGCGAGTGTCACTGGATGAACTAACAATCCAGCAGCAGCACTCCTTCAGTGCAGAAACCTTCAGCTCGAGAAGACAGAGACAAAGTCAAAAGGACCCGAAAGTCTTCCGGGATCAATGGCAGACTCCTTTTGTGGGGAACTGTCAGTTTAATTTCCTCCATAATATATATATGGTGAACACAGCACATGAGGTACTGTAAGTGACTGATGGTATTGTGATGTCAGTTACCTACAGTACATCAAGATCTTCAAATGATCTCACAGCACACACTATGTATACACACCAGTGTAGAGCTTCCACGATTGGTCGGTATGATTGATGACATAAACGCAAAAGAAATGCACCAACATCAGTATTTCAAATCAACATATTGTTTTTTTGTTAAATCTTTTGTCCTTGGAGCTGCTAAAACACACTCATAAAGCCATAAAATAGTCTGTCTGCCATCTTAGAAAATCCATTTAAAATGTTTCAAGAGAAAATTAACTTTGAATGAAATGGTTAATTACACTTTTGGAGTAAAAAATAATCTTTTAATCGATTTATTAGTAAATGGAGTGTACGCCTTCTAGTATTCCAACCAATTAAAGCGACACTACATGACATCATTCACACATTCACAGCCATTCATACACTGATGGGAGGAGCTAAGGTTCCACATGCCCATCAGGAGTAACTAACACCAGGCTCATTGGAGATGAGCTGCTCTCGTCTGGAATGGAGACGAGAGCAGCTCATCATCAGGGCGTTGACAAAAAACTGTGCTCAAAGTCAGACAGTTTTCAGCTGCCTGTGACAGGAAGTCAGGAAGTCACAGGCAGCTGAAAAAGCTACTTCCTCTTAGTTTCCGATCTGTAGGCTACTTGTAGTTTACAGACCTCGTTTGGATTTATTCACATGTGTTTGTAAATATATATTTATGTAGAAATGTGCGTGTAGCTGCATTTATCTTTTGTTCTTTTTACGTCAGCCTGTGAAATACATTGCTACTCGTTTTGTGTTATGTGTTATATAAATAAGGTTTATTATTATCAACCACACAATATGTGTTTTTAGATTAAACCTGAGACTTATAGTCAAGTATTACAACAAAACATAAAATAAGAATTTTCTACAACACATTATGTTCAAATCCAAGCTCTTTGATGTGGCGACAGTCAGGCATTTCCCATCATGCACTGGGCCACGCAGTCAGTGGAGAGCTACTGTGGCAGTAGCCACGAGTGCAAAACGTCAGAGCAATTCGGGATCAAGTCGGACACACATCTACCCAGCATGCATTGCGTGTCGATCGCCGGTGATCGATTCTGCACAAGACTGGCTTTTTTTCTTCTTTTTACAATGAGCCTAATCATACATTTATGGGAGGAGCTAAGGTGCCACCTGCCAATCAAGAGTAACTAATATTCACACACATTCACTCACCACGGGAACAGCTACGGGAGACATTTGGGGTGAAGTGTTTTGCAAAGGCCGCCAAACCTTTAATTACAGGACGACCACTTTCATTCTAGAGGAACAACTGGAAAGGACTGTATGAAAAATATTTGCGAGACAAGAGAAACAAGAAGCAGCAGTCATTCTGCGAAAATGTATAATATCCTAAATTCACAAATAAACTTGGACATTTGAGTTTGCTTAACCGGGGAAATTAAGAATAAAGACAGAATGTAATAAAGACTTTTATGAGAAATGTGCTTGGAACTATAATTTGCACATTTTTCTTCTTATATTCACATATACAATTGTATTCATTGTTTGTCTTTTCTTTTTGTGTGTGCAAAAGTACTTTGTCAGTCAATTCGTGCCATTTCTAGGTAACAAAAGGCGGTCACTCTACATTAAAACTGTTGTGAGTGACAACACATTTAGGACAGCTTTGGTGGTGCTCAATCTGGCTGGATAAAGAGAAGCAGCCATTAAGTTATTTAATGGTGGCGGGAGGAGGAGCCATTCACAGCAGGGTCCAACCACGTATACACTGCTGGGAATCCAAAAGAGAAGCCATTTGAAGGCAGTGAAAGTCATATTCTCTTTGAGAATTTCCTCGGGATGGTTCATCTTTTCATGTATTATTACCCACCGGTCCCACAAAGAGAGGAAGAGGTGATGACTGATGAGAACCCGGAGAACAACTTGGGCCAGATACACAATCTAGATGTCTCCATGTTATGATGTGGTATTGGCGTTCAGAAATATATCAAATCTATTGATTTGATTGTTTTTATGAACCAGATGAGCGGTCAATCATCTTTTCTTAAAGGGACAGTTCCCTAATGGGGAACATGTTGGTTAGATAAGGAGCAGTAACCCAGTCCTTACCTTTAGAATGTAACACGTTACCTCAGAATATTTACAGGCGTTGGTATTCAAGTGAAGATGGGATATCTGGATGGCTCACTGAGTCTCCTATGGAATACTGGTGCTTCTACGTCATGTGTCCAAAGAGACAGACAATGAAGACATTGTCTCCTGCGGCTGAAAGAGGCCAGCTGCAGAGAGGTTGCCGTATCTTATCAGATCAGGTGATGCTCACGCTTCACAGCCATCAGTGCTGTGAGGGATAAGAGGCTCCTTCAAGCATTCTTCAGCCATCCAAAAATACGCCTCACTGAGATCTTAAAACTCACCAGCTTGCCAGCAGAAAAAGATGGAGGTTGTCGAGTCTCAAGCAAACAGCGGAGAAAAGCCAGAACTGGGAACGAGCAGCCAATTACTTTGCTCCCTGCCCATAAGCTCCAATGGTTTGGCACGAGTGTACTTATTTTGTCATCAAGGTCTTTTTTGTGACAAAAAGCAGTAATCTTAAGACTGTTGGCAAGCCAAACCTCTGTGAAACAAATGAGGGATTTTCAGGCAGCTTCACCGGAGACAACACACAGCTCATCACTCAAAGCCTGCTCTCTGCTTCAGTGACGTCACACTGAGGCCGGGCCCCAGAACCTCATCAGCAGAGGTGGAGGCTGCCGTCCATCACAGCCGGACGCGGGCAGCCGGGGTACAACCGGTCCTGCTGCCAAAGAGATGTGAGCCTCCTTCTGGAAGGACTCATCAGGACAGAGACTGAACCCATTCATCACGGATAATGTGTGATGTTCGTACACACTGCCGTCTAACCTGTAAACTCTACTGTTGAGGGGCCAGTATCCTCCATCTGAAGAGCTTCCCTCGCAGCGTCTCTTATTTCATTACGGTTCGTGCCCCAAAGGGTTCACACAGTCAGGAAGATTGAGTGGAAATTGGACAGACATGTCCAGCTCAAAATAAGTTTCTTAGACCAGCGGTCCTCAACCTTCTTTGTACCACAGACCGGTTTTCGTATAAGACAATATTTTCACGGACCGGCCTTCACAATGTGGGCAATAAATATGACGTAATAAATATGACATAATAAATATGACATAATAAAATGATACTCCCGGCATAAAAACAAATATAAAGTGCATAAAAATACAACATTACGCCTTGATTTTAATCCAGAACAGTGTTGTCTGAAACGTTAGTTCCTCACCAAACAATATTATGCCGTCAGTCACTCATTTTTGTGGGTTTAATTTTTGGGGTAATCACGTATCACGTGACCTCTTGACATGTGTCAAGAGGATCAAAGGCAGACGGATGCATCCGGTCATTTTTCAAAATAAAACATCTTTCTGACGTTGATAATCAATCAAAAATGTTTTTCTTTCATTCTTTCTGTGCAGCCCGGTACCAAGGGACCAAGTGTGATATTTAGGAAAAAGGTTTATTACAGATTTAATATTATTTTAAATATGTGACACTTAATTGGACAAATAAGAGGACCTAACTTCTTTCTACTGCTTTTTGAGAAGTTGACATAGTTACTTCCAGACGTAGCCACATCAGTAAGTGTCTGACTCTGGAGTGTATGGTGTGTGTGTGTGTGTGTGTGTGTGTGTGTATGTGTGTGTGTTTGTACATGTGTGGTGCAGAGGACTTTGTTTATCGAGTCACTCCACACACAGTTGACTCTCATCACCAGCACTCGCACCGAGGGGAGAAACTAAACTTATCACAGATGAGACTTGAAGACGGTTCCTTAAAGAATAGCCGCCCTCAGCAGGCGTGTGAAGTGTGTGAGGGAGTTTGTGACTGTGGAGTGTGTGTGTGTGTGTGTGTGTGTGTTCAGAGAGAAGCTGTAGATGGGTTGTGAGATGCCGGACCTCTATCAGGCCTTCTGCCTTGCACAGATAAGACAGGAATGCTGCCTGTAAAAGGAAAAGAGGCGTGACGCTCCTCCTGGAGCCCAAAACAACTGCGGGGAGGATCAGAGCAGCAGCTCACTGAAGGCTGAGAAACATCCGCCCTCTGACTTCGGCTTCAATAGGCTCACAAGTGCTCACTCCTGCTAACCTGCTACGACATGACATTGCTTTTCTCCCTCGAACGCTGGTTTTGGTGCTGGGCGATAAAACAATATTGGAAAGTTTAACAGTAAAATATTCCATGATAACAATGATGAAATCATGAGATTTATTTAAGCTCCTGGGATTGAAACAGACAGGCGTAAGTTCATTAGAGAGGTCTGACTTCACGAAAAGGCAACTGCATGTGCAACTGATGTCAGAACTGAACATTTACTGTTTCCTGCGAGAAAGACATTTTTATAAATTGCTATTCTAGAAATGTAATTTATTGACTTATGATGGTTAAGCCAAGTAAGAATATCTGAACATAAAACAGCAGTTTGCATGGGTGACATCATTTCCTTAAATGCTGCTTCTCAATCATAGACTTTAAGTTACATAATAAGTGGATAATCATCGTAACATCAATCATTGGCTTTGAAGCCTTGAGTTCTGCATGTTGCCCGTCGCTAACTCGGAGCTAAGTACAACCGAACTCTGAAAAATACATTTTTAAGCAACCACTTTTATGAACACTGTGAAAGGGTTAAAGTTATTAAAAAACACACATGTGTTGGTGTGTAAGGACCCAAATGCAATACGACAGAATGGAGTAGAGAGCAGAGATTTATTCAGGCAGACCTCACAAGACAACAGTCTGCTTACAGGGAAAAGGCCGACAGGGACCAGAGGGAGCTGAGGCAATTCTTGTGGTCGGGACAGAAGGCTATGGCGGGGAACTCCAAAGCGGCAGGGTCGGCGACGGGAGAGCAGGCGGAGGGTAGTTGCTGCAAGGTCTGGCATAAAGGCGGAGAACGAGGTGTGAGTGACGCTGGGGCTTAAATACTGACGTAGGTGCAGCAGAGTGGACAGGTGAGTGATAGAGCTGAAGAGGTGGGTTTGACTAACAGGTGAACAGAATGAACTGATTAAGTGTGTGACTGACAGAGTGGCAGGAGAAAATGGAAGATGAACTGTGACACCTGTCAATCACCTTCTAGCCCGCCCTAAAGCACACCCTGCTTTATGGTCTGTTTGACTCTAAATAGAGCATAATTTAGTAAATTAACCTCATGCTGTATTGAAGAAGACTTGAAACTAGAGACTGAGACCATTGAGACCACTAGAGATTAAACTCATGTTTATAATGTTTACTGAGGGAATAAATCAAGAGAGAAGTAGTCATTTTATATAGACTTCTATACAACCAGAGGAGTCGCCCCCTGGTGGTCATTAGAGAGAATGCAGCTTTAACACATGAATCCTAGACTTCTATAAAACCAGATGAGTCACCACTGGTGGTCAGTAGAGAGAATCCAGCTTCAACACATGACGCATAGACTTCTATACAACCAGAGGAGTCGCCCCCTGGAGGACAGTAGAACGATTGCAGCTTTAACACATGAAGCATAGACTTCTATACAACCAGAGGAGTCGCTTATTATTATGCTGCGTGGTTGGTACAGATGGAAAGATTGGCCTGTTTTGGACTTGGGAGTGTTAACATTGTCAGACAACTCAAGACGGTTGAATGACGGCAGAGTCGGTCTTTCCATGGTCATTATCCCTTTCTTCAATTTGGGTTTCATTACCATGAACTTCATTACCATGAAAAATGTGGTGCTTTAATGTCCAGTTTTCAGGCAATACGAAGTAGGACAAGTTAGATTCTTTTAAAGTTTGAAATTGGTAATGGTGATTACTCCAGTATATGAGAGGATCATACCTCCAACCAGGACAATAACTGTGGTGCCATAATTCTTTACTTGTAAAAAAACTAATTCTTGAATAGAATTGCGACGCGAGAGGAGCTGCTGCATCTGTCTTTGTATTTTTCCATTCTGTATTTCCAATTGTGTTCTTAAAAAAAATAAATAATGTTTTCCTCCTTTAGTGAAAATACAGTGGACTCTCCCGATCAAATAGTTCTTATTCCATGACCACCAGTTTGAACTATTCTAACTTTTTCTCTGAGAAATCATGCACTGCATGGCGAACGGACCTATAAGCTAAAATACCCATGAGCCTCGGCCGCTGTTGCTATGGAGCAGAGTCAGAGGGATAAAAACCCACCCCAGCAACAGCCGTTACAGAGCAGCTTCTTTCCTCAGGCTGTAAGACTCCTCGACTCATCCACCACACTCCAACAAAAATAGTTTTTTCCCCTTGTGTGGCAAAAAACAACAACAACTTGCATTTCATTGTCCAACCCTGTGTTGTAGAATAACAGATAAACCTTGAATCTGAATGGTAGGTAATTCAAAATGCTTTGCTGTTAAACTCAACATTGATCCAAAGTTGTTGAAATCATCCAAAGTTGACCCTAAAATGTTTAAATGAATGAATTTAAGCAGCAGAATGTGTCAGTCCTCTCCATTGTGTAAGTCGTTAGTGGGCCGTGTAACAGCTCGGAGATGAGAAGTTTCTTGCTGGAATACACCTATGGAGCTATCGTTAACTTCTGAATGTGGCTTTTTTTGTTCAAAGGCATGTATTCTAAAAAAATTGGTTTCCTTCTATCAAAAAACCTGGAATGTTTTAACACAGCTGTTAATATTCATCAGATCAAACTGAGTTGCATCCCATTGTCTAATTGAGAAAACGGATGGAACTTTTACTTACGGAACCAGACTATTCTATTTTCTTTTCTTTTTTGCACTGTTGATGTAGTTTCTGACATTACTAAGGGTCCTTCTATCCCGGCAATACTGACACTCTTTCCATCTATTTACATACATAGACTGTGTGAAAACATGAGATCATGGTCGCAAAAAACCTAAACAAGAACATACAAATTGATGGCTTTTCCGAGAAGCCAAACCTATCCTCAAAATAACAATATATGTATGTATGCCTGCCTAGACATGTAGTAGCGAATGAAACAAACCCCAGGGTCTGAAAGGGTTAATATAGCCTTGCTTGGAAGATTTTCTATCTTATGGCCTCATGCTGGGGCTCATTTTGGTCTCATCATTCACTGACTTGCAGTACATCTCTGAATAATTCCACTTCATGTCAAACTACACACTTTTCGGTGTCCCCTTGAAATATCTCAAACACAAACACATGCAGACACTTTCTTTTGCTTTCCTAAGCACGATTATCTAGGTTTCTCCATTATTCATACATTCATATTTGTGGCTGTTTTCCAACTCTGTTGGCTAGAAAGAGTTTGTGTATTCTCATACAAATGTACATGCAACATGCAAATGTATTTGATTCTAACCACCTACAATTCACTAAAAACTAAGTGTGTATGTGTGTGTGTGTGTGTGTGTGTGTGTGTGTGTGTGTATCGGGCACACTTTCCACAAAAACATAAAATAAAGAAACCAGAATGAGACCTCTATGAAACGAGATGACGCTTGCTAGCTTTGCCTGGCCATTGGTTTCTACCAACTTAAATGAACAAAAACCTTAACATTGGAATCGATTGAGTGTGCCAGTACCTGGGCATCGGGGAGGGAAACGTCCATGATGACCGGCTGGCCGTGAGGCTCTCCGTTCTCTAGTCTGGAGTAGACCAGCTGGTAGCCTCTGATCTGGCCGTGCTGCTTCATAGACAGCGGAGGCTTCCAGGTCACCCTGAGAGCCGTGGAGTTGAGGGCATCTGCCTCCACCTTCCTGGGAGGGGCTCCGGGCACTGCAGCACAACACAGCACACAACTTTATCTTTAGAGTCTTTGTGATATGATGCAGATCGCATGATTAAAGTGTTACTTTAAGTGCAAGCACACAACCCAATAATCACATGAACTTTAAACGAAAGATACCTGGATGTACATGGACCATTAAGACTACATGTACATGTGGCGGCGGGGCGTGGTTAGGCTCAGCTGCAGAGGGGACGGAGTGAGGGTGTGGTTTAGGGAACGGTGCCGGGATGAGGTGTAATCAGCCTCAACTGGGGTCAATCTGTGTTTGTGTCTCTTCCCGATAAAAACAGTAGCGACTGAGGAACGGGAAGGACGGGTGCGACGGAGCGAAAACAGCCGAAGCAACCGAAGCGACCGGGGAAAGGACAACCGACCCCGAAGAATTAAATCAAGTGTGTGGGACGGGGACGACGGAGGATTATTACAGGCGGTTCATCCCAAACTTCCTAGATTTGACCAGCCCCTTGACCTTGACTGACACATCGAACAGAGGGCTAGGGGCCGTTTTGTCCCAGCAGGTACAGGGGGTTGACCGCCCGGTCCTGTACATCAGCCGGAAGCTTTCAGAAAGGGAGGCCAGGTACAACACGGTGGAGAAGGAGTGCCTGGCCATCCGGTGGGCAGTCGACTCCCTGCGCTACTACCTCCTGGGACACTCATTCTCCCTCTGGTCGGACCACGCCCCGCTCCAGTGGCTCCACCGCATGGAAGATACCAACGCCCGGATTACTATGTGGTATCTGGCATTATAGCCTTTTAATTTCAAGGTGAACCATAGGCCAGGGATGTAAATATATTTATTTTAGGTTTATTATAAGATGCACGAAAGGAGAAGAACAGATATGCAATCGCAGGAGGCGTGACCCACCCTACTGAATTGTGATTAGCTGAGACTCTTCCCCTAACCATTACCAATCGGACTCCTTATGCCGGAAACCTAGTCAACCCAACCAACGAAAGCAACGAGTTCTAGCAAATCAGTGGCAGCGTAGTGGGCGACAAGACATCCTAGGAAAGACAAAACTAAAGTCCAAAACCATTGCTAAAGGGTACCTAGAACATCACAGTTTGAACTGTAGGGCCACTGACCATACATCACTTAGACTAGTTGGGAGTGAGAATGTGTTGGCTTTAGCAAAGAGCAGTTTTTTTTTTACCAAGAAAAAAAAGATGTTTTCAATATGAGTGTGGATGTATTATAAGAGTTTGACCCCAGCAGCATTACATATCGTATCATTACAGTTTAAACAGCAGAAATGTGCTTGATAGAAAGTTGTACAAAGCCTGTTCTCTCATATGCCCCCATCTGATAAATAACATCAGTTTGAAATTTCTCCTGACCGGCTGAGATAGTTGTGGGCCTGGAGACGTTACAAGGTAATGTGAAGGTTGCTGGCTATCTTTGCAGGTTATACACATCAAAGCTTGTCACATGGAACCCCGAGAGGATGCTGGGAGCAGGGGTTATCCTACTTCATAGAATATTGAAAATGAGCTCATGAACATTCCTCTAGAATGCTTGGTCAGCTTCAGAGGGAAGTGCAAATGAATACAAATTTGACTTCAATAAAAATAAGGGGATGAGGTTGTGCAAATATTAATGGGATTCAAGGCAGACAAGGAGAGGAAATGAAGCGTTAAAAGGTTAAAATGCCCTGCACTTAGAGATTAAGACATGGAGAGAAAAGTGTTAAAGCAGCTCAAGTATCACCCAGCACAGCAGGCAAAGTAAAGCTCTATAACTTGGTGTCAGCACTATATGCCTTAGACTCATTAGAATCGTTTAACCTCGTATAGTATGAGCAAGCTACCAGAATCAAGCTCCAGCTTTGGAGGAAAAAACGTCAATAAACTTGTATTGTGCAAAATAGAAAGCCACAGCCCGTGCAGTGAGGAAGAAGAGCAAAAGAACCATGTCACAGACTAAACACATCTGGAGTCCAGGAAATATCAGCAACCACTGGACGTTCAGTGCTGCTGTAGCCTCTTTGGTAGTTGGCTCATTACAGAGATAACTCAATACATTTATCCACTTTTTTTGCAACCATATCACCAGCTAAGAACCTCGATAATAACCAATTTCTTAGGTGCCTCTACGTCACTCATTCAAAATATGGTAACATATATGAAAATAAATAAATGGCGGCAGCGAAATCTCCGAACTTGAAGTTTCAAAGCGGCAGTCCACAAACCAATGGGTGATGTCACGATGACTGCATGCACTTCTTAGTTACAGTCTATAGTTACACAGTATGTCTGGGGCTATTATTGTGAAAGGTAAGGTAAGTGAGATCTGGTACCCGTGGTAGTTCAAGGGTGGTTGTTAGCTAGATAGCTTGGACTCTGGTGGATTGGAAGTTTATCTACCTCTCAGGTAAAGGTGTGGACTAGCACTGACTTCCACTTTGTCTTTCAGAGTTTTCATCTTGTAGTCTCACTAATTGTGCACCGTGGGTGCAGAAACAATCATATTTGTTAATACTTCCCACTGAAGTGTGCAGACGGGTGATGCTAATGCACACTTGCAGGGCCGTCCTGGCTGACAGCATGAAGCCGGATCATGTGTCAGTGGGTGCTGGGGGTTCTCTGCAGCAGCTGCTAAATGTTGGGGCAGCCACTAATTGCCTTCTAAGTATCTCCCTCACTGTGTCCAGTGTATGTGTGTGTGTGTGTGAGTGTGTATATGTGTGTGTGTGTGTGAGAGTGTGTGTGTGAGTATGTATGTGTGTGTGTGAGTGTGTGTGTGTATATGTGTGTGTGTCTGCATTCTCTTCCCTCTTCCTACCTTAAACAACCTGAACAACCTCCACATGCTGCTGTGTCTCATTTACATTTAAGCCCATCCTTGAACACCACCCACTGCAAAGCTCGGAGGAATAATTAAATATCTACAGTATGGAAAGCAAAGGCAGGATCTGAGAAAATGCTAAATAGATTTGTGACGCATTTTGATGACAGCCTGGCCCCCTACAAATTACTGACGCATACAAGTAAACTTTATTGTCAATTATGTTTCGGCCAAAATTCATTTTCTCCCGGATTATGTTTGTTTTTGACATATCACAAATACATTTCTAATCATAGTCCAAGGAAGTCTGTTTAAAAAATGGTTTGTCTCGTGGTTTGAAAATGGTTTGTCTCGTTGACTTATTTCAATTTAAATAATGTAGCAGACATACTTATTATAAGCCAAACGATGCTGTTTATTAACCTAACCAAGTAGATTAAATAATAAAAAGAGACACATTCTTAACGTCACATCACGACTGAGATGTCAGAGGTCAAACAGAAATGCACTTCACTGCTACTCGTGCCATTCTATCAAGACCAATGTTGCAAAAACAAATGCTGAGTCATAATTCACAAGAGCTGATTTAATTAGGATTTATTAAAACACATCAATGGTTCCATAGAGCTAGGCCGTGAGATTCTGCAGGCGTCAGGGAGCAAAAAGAGAAAGTGTTGTGATATTCAGGCACCAGACTGACACTAATGTGGGCTGGAAGGAGAGTTGGCTGGCCAGCCGCTACAGTCTGTGTGGAGAATGGACAGATGCCGGAGACCAGAGCTCAAAGTCAAATGGGGTGCAGAGAGATGAAAAGAGTGTGAGATTAAGATTCAGTTGGTGCGCAAAGATGAAGTGTGGTGGGAGAGGCTGAAAGAGAGAGAGAGAGAAGATGGAGAAAGGAGGACAGCAGGTGGAGAGGATTAGTGCTTTGGAGGGAGGGAGGAAACTAACAACACGGTTTCAATTAGTCCCTGTGGACTTTTGTTTACGTTCAGTTTTACTCACAAAAACACATTGTGTGTCTTTGAGCTCCAACAATCGCGTCGGATGAATTGTCTTTCACATAAAACATTAGCGAAGACGATTTCTTTTAAAAGTTGCTTCCTATGTTGGTTTAACCATCACAAGGCCCACCCACAGGATGATCCCCGTTCTCACACTGGTATACACTCAATTAGAGAAGAGAGAACACACGTTGAACTGTTCTGTGTTCTGATCTTAATCTCTTGGTTGTCTTCTCGGTACAGATAGTTCCTTTCCAAGTTTCTCATTAAAATTGTGCAGATTGACAGGAGGGGGAGACGGGGTCCTTGTGTAGTTTGCTGGGGCCTGTGCGCTTTTCAGAGAAAGGGGTTCCATTAAAAAACATTTAATATATACAGTATATATTAAAATCATTGGCAGGAATATGTGTCTCATCACCCATGTACAGTGCTTTTGAGTGGGGAAAGAAAAAACATTTAGATGTATCTCCATAACCCCAGTACTTTGTGAATCATCACCAGATCAGACTGCTTCAATCGTTTGAACAAATCCACAAAGGGCAGATAAGTCTGAACAATACACCTCTCGTGACAGTAATAAGGAGTGTGTGCGACCAATGGCAGAACATTCCCTGCGGATGACATCACAGTGGCCCTTCTGGCTTTCATCTGACTGAAGACAGAGGAAGAGCGTCATGTTGCCGCTCAGGCATCGTGCATTTCAGCAAACCACGGGCACATTGAAGATGGACAACTTCGTTTCATATCAGCATTGTATCACGCTTGCAGAAACGCCACGTTGATAATAAAGTAATAACTTAACAACCAAACATAAAACCGTAGCAACATAGCTGTGTCCAAAGGGTTAGGGTTAGGTCCAGACATTTTAGCCTAGCGGGGCAGCAGCCCAGCAGGCTAAAGCCACGTCTTCATGCTGGGGAGAAGACAGCTAGTCTGGAGGAAGGTGGCAGGCAGGAGATCAGTGGCAGCAGAAGACTCACAAGGCAGTTAGCCCGAGTTGTGCTGCAACTTCAAATCGCAAAATGGGCTTACAATTTGATTCAAGAAGAGAAAGGTCATTGCATTGATTTTGGCAGGTAAAACATTGTTCAAAACCCAAATGTTTGAGTTATACAACCAAGACGGAACGTTGATTCTGAACAATTCTTGAAGTTTGGATGTACTACATGATCCAACACCTCAACCTCATTTCCCTTTACCACACTGAATGTTGGTATTAATAGCCTGTACTGTACTCACTAATCCAAGGAACCCAGGAATCAGGTCTCCATGTTAATCACTGGAACCTGAGTTTTAGTTTTGGTTCTTGGGCTGCAGAAACCTGACCCGCAGGTTGTTGTTGTTGTTTTACACAGAACTATCTGATAATCCTTAATTGGAATAAGAATGCTATACAGGACCGAAGCATTGAACAGTCGCCTCTCCCAGGTGTCTCACACACACCTAAGCCAAGCCAGCAGCTCCTCACAGGACGCCGATTGGTCCGTGCTCTGGCTTACCGGACACAAGCGCATTACTTGAAACCTAAGTATGACACTAAAATGGTGATATTGCAAAATTGTGAGAATCCAGTAGTGGTTCAAGTAAGGGCTGCTTACTGCAGCTCTGGATACTCTGACTGTTCAAACACAATCCTCAAAACTAATTTTTAGCATTTAAAGCATGTATCCAGACTCTAACTACCACTGCTTGCTGCTCATACCGACGGTCTTGAGACGAGAGTTTCTCATCATTCTGTTGACTTTAAATAAAGGTGCGGGGTCTTACCTTATAATTGTTATACATTCAGTTGGTACTTGGTTTTAGGGGTGCATGTTTCCGAACCAAATTTATGAGAAAGGTGTCAAGGGTCTGAGAGTTGCAGTTGCCCACCGTTTAAGCCATGCCAATACTAATCTAATAAATGTCTTCTAGGTAAAAGTATTCCACTGCTTTTTAAAGTAACATCCATTCAGTGAGAGCTCGTGAGACTGAACTGCAGGAGAGGAGCAGAGTGTTGGAGGGTTAGTATTTCCAGAGAGCTCCAGGCTATTCAACATACCATCTTCCTTGGTTCTGCTGCAGGCTGCAGAGCTCTCTGGGCCGGGCCCGACGTCAGTGTGAGCCCTCACCCACACCAAGTACTCAGTCCACTTCTGCAGGTCCTCCAGCACGTAGCTGGTGACATCGGCGGCAATCCCTGACACCTGGTGGCGTTCCACGTCCTCCCCAGTGAGCGCTAGGTAGGCTAGGGAGTAGCATGCTATCTCCCCGTGGCTGCTGTCTGTGGGTGGTGCCACCCAACTCACCTTGATGCTGGTGGAGCTGAGGCTGAGCAGGCGTACCTCCTGGGGAGGGGCTGAGGGGGCTGATGGGAGGGGAGGGGAGGGGAATGGTCAAGCAGGGTGGACAATGAAAGACAGAGCAACTGACCCTCTGGACTGCTTGGAGATGATCTGCTTATAAGTCTTTGTCCTTAACGCTGGGTTTATAGCCTAGGACTTTGCTTTATCATTCACTTTAGGAGGAAACGTCATTGCAGCTCGTACAACGTCATACACTCTTAGAAGTGACGGTGCCAACTAGAACATGTAGGGTTTTTGGACTTGTTTCGGGTACCCTTTATGGTTATATATTCCAATGGTTTCATTAGAACCCTAGATGCCCTGGGCTAATGTGGTGCACTACAACCCACAATCAAATGAGTAAATTTGGGGTGTATGGGCTGGATTTTGGGCCTTCCATTTTAACATGCTTTTAACAATCCTTGAATAACTCTGGACAAGAGGGTTCTTTGGAAGAACCTTTAGTCCTACAAGTAACCCGTTAAAAAATAGTTTTTTAGAAGCATACGGATAAACAGGTTCATTTTAGTGCTGCAAGAGAAGTTCAATGCGACAAGAAAGGAGCAGTTAAGGTCAGACAGGTTGCTAAGCAACAGTTTACCTAGATTATCTGAACCACTTCATTTGGAGGTTAAACAGAGTCTGACATGTTGGTCCTCTACAGTGAGTACAGGAGCCTGGAGCCGAGCCTGAGGTTTGCTTCCAACCTGTCTGAGCGTTTTCTCTGCTTGTGTTTCTTGACCCAACGGACTTGTTGAAGCGATTAAACCAGTGACTACACTTACGACAATAGGACTCAAGCAGAATTAATTAAACCAGAATAGTCTTTTAACGAAGTGTAAATATAAATAAGTTTCCTCATCATGTTAATCAAAACATGTAATTTGAACAGCATATGCTTTCTACAAACCCAATTGGTAATCAAATAATTGTTTTCATTCCTAGATGTGGTTGAAATGAAATGGTTAATTTAGTGTGAATTCATGAAATAAACACGATAATTAACATAACACATTTTTATGTGAATTTATAGCTTGTGTTTTTCCTCCTCTTCTACAAATCCTCCTCACAGTCCAGAGGGCAGACAGAAACCAGGGCGACACTTCATACCCCCCCCTTCCTGTGGAACAACACATTACCAACACAGTGTGAAGTGTCGCCAACTGAAAAGTAAAACATGCACACTACAGATGAATGCTCAATGATACACAAGAGCAGAACTCAATCAAACACAACAGCAACACCACCAGATGAGATGAGTGTGGAGCAGGTGGGAGAGATAACACAGGGACCGCTATCGTGCTCGCTGTGGATTGGCTGCCCCCAGCAGACCGTGAGGACCCAGCGAGGTCCCTGTTTGAACAGTGTTAGAGGCCTTGGGACGAGTTGAAAGAGACGCACAAGAAAAGCCATAAATCCATCACACGTACGAGAACCTTTGGTTGCATCCATGCAGGGGGTGAGATCAAGGAGACAGAGATCCACGAGTGGGAGATTAAAGAAACGGGGTCATGAAAAAAATAGCTAAACTTGGGGAAGAGGCTGCGAGAGAAAAGGAATTAAGATTTGGACAAATAACGTATGAATCTATCCCATACGGAAAAGGTATGATGGCGTATTTGGGTCATTGTCCGTAACAAATAAATATCTAAAAATTACGGAGGAATATGGGGGTCGTAATCTGAGAGAAGAAATCTGAAAGATAAAAATTGGGAATTTATGAGAAAAAAAACGCATGGTGTTATTATGATAAGCATGACCTCTGAGCGGAGCAAAGGTCCTAGTTTTCTTTCATGTGTCGTTATAGGAAAATAAATAAATACTAATGTAGTCGTAGAGTAGAGACCGACAACTTCTATCTTTGTCTTTTTTTTCAGCACACACAGCCAACGTTAAAAACCAACCAGCTCCTCCGAACACACCGCGCTACAGAAAAGGCACATCATCCCATGACTGCTTGATTCCCCATAATCTGAACCACAGATTATGGGGAATCCTCTCTTTAGACTATGGAAAGTCCTGCTGCTCCTGGGACCGGCCTGAATAAGAGATGAGAATGGACGCATGGAGGAGTCCGCTACAGTATCATATATTTTGCACTTTGCGGCTCACATTACCATCTCCCGTCTGCCTGATTCCAGGTGAATGCAGCATCATTTTATTGTGTGTGTTATCTCACTTTAACAAAAGTAACTAGCTTGGCATTGCTAAATATGAAACTGAGATCACTTTTTTTAGTAGTACATATATATGTATATACTGAAAACATTTGGAACAAAGACGACAGAGATCGGCAGAGAGATGAACAGAAGGAGAGAGTGAGACAGCGGTGGTGAAGGTCCTTAGACCTGTTAGCAGGTTCCCTGACTCGTGGCTTTGACTGTGAGAGGAGTGATGGCGGACTGAAAATCAAAGCGACACAACTTGTGTGTCTGCGGCGTGACTGGCGCAGGGATTTCTCTCCTGACAGGTGAAAACAAGAGAGGGGGCTTATACTCCTTCTGGGAGCTGTCATAAATACTGCAGCTTCAGTTCCACATCTCCCAGCATGCCACAGAGGCACAGATCCAATGCTGGATATGCAGTCTGAATAGTATTACAGTCAGCGTGGGACAACCCTGCATATCATATATTATCATGTTTCACATGACATATATCATTTGGAAGGAACATGACAGTCATGGTGAAAGCTGTCTCTCCATGCAACAGCGTGTTCGTGTTTTCATGGTCTTACATCATAATATGTATCGCCTTTATTAGACTATTTGTCAAAATAAGCAATGTGTTACGCCCGGTGATTTGTTACGCAAGGGCAGCAGAAAGCAGGAAAAATATAGAAATATCAAGCAGTACTAGCGTGCTTATGAATGATGGATCCTGTGAAGCAGCGGATTTTACGCCTGAAAGAAAAGAAAAAAAAACTCCTGACATTGTATTTTGTTGTCGGCTTGGTGCTTGAACTTTGTAATTGAGTTGCATGTTCGGCAAAATCAAGCATGACTGACACGTGGAAGCAAGTCTTCACATAATTAATGCCGCGCCGGTAATTACTTTTTGCAAGCTCGAAACTGCAATAACAGTTGAGGCTGGTTTTCGAACAAGAGGTTCTGTTGGGAGTCAGTGTTACAAAGATAATCTCCACTGGGTCGGGGCGGTAGGACCAGATCGATCCAGAACCATGCAACGCCCGTTGCATGGTTCTGGATCGAACCACTTATTGATTCAGTGCGGCATTTCATTGGTTAATCATATCTGTTGTTACCACACCCACCAAAGAGGGAGGCGCCCAGCCATTTGCTCTATCTATACACTCAATGGTGTCAGCTGTGACATCATAGAGAGAGAATCTTACTGTGTAGCTGTGTGCATGTGAGGTTATGTTAAATTAATCTAAATTACCGTAACACTGAGTAGCGATTTATTCAGCTCAGTTAGCTGTTTGTTTCTTCATATTGTTTATATATACGTTTGGTTTCAAGCCACTCCGGCGGCACCACACTATGCTTCACCGCAAAGACAGTTACAAAATGCTAGAATACATCGGATTTTGTGTTATTTTGGTCCCATAAATGTAATGTATAATATGTACCTAGCGATCTCATTCATTATTCCATTTGCAAAACATTTATTCACTAATGTATGCATAATACTTTGAAACAATGTTTTCTGCACACACACACACACACACACACACACACACACACACACACACACACACACACACACACACACACACACACACACACACACACACACACACACACACACACACACACACACACACACACACGGGTCCTACATTAAAGTGCAGCACGACCTGTCAGCCACCTTAATTGGATTGCGCACGGTGTCCATGTGGATGATGCAGGATGACATCACCAATGACTCACCCTCATGTTTACTTCCACTTGGTTCATTTAAATATAAAATGTACCTGAACTAAAAGGCCGGGTCGGGACCAAAAAAGCAAAACCAGAGTGACATTAGAGAGCTGGAGTACTTACTGGATTGGGCTGTCCTGGCCTCAATAGGCTGAGTAAAGACTCCTAAACCCATCTCAGATTTTGCAGCCAGGGAAAACATGTAGAGTGTGTCTGGCTTCAGACCGTCAACTGCATAGGAGCCTGCTGGGTTGAAAGTGGCATGATGCTGTGGAGAAATGGACACCGTGAGATCATGAAGGCCACGGCCCACACAACTGCCCGTTAACTACCGGGAACACTATTACACTCTGGGTTGCATTTCACAGTCCCAGAATTCAGCACGAAACCAACACGACCACTCACAAAACTCCCTCACATGCTTCCCTGAGATTAATCTAATCAGAAGGGGCCGATGCCGTTGTTGATCTGAGGCTATGTTTGTGGGAAATAAAGGTCAAAACCATAAACACAAAACATGTTTTAGGGGTAAAATATCATCAATCTACTTCATTGGAAGAACAATATTTTTACGGTGGTATTTACCTTGTTTGTGGGATTGTTATCCTCCCAGTAGAGCAGCTCAAAGCCAATTATTGGATCCTGGACGGGCCAAAGCCATGACAGCATGATGCGCGAGTCCAGCTCGGCCTCAGCCTCAAAACCAGACGGCTGAGCTGGAACTGGAAGCAGAAACAAAGACATGGACAGACTAAAAGGCAGGAACAGACATAGAGGCGGCGAAGGGCTGTATTCAGAGGAGGAAACACAAAGTAAGGGAGTCAGGAGGTGAAGTGGGAGGCCGGGCAATGCTGCAGTCAATACTCATCAGTATTCAGAGCAGCAACACAACTGAGGAAGTATAAAGGACGTCATCACCTTCAAATCCCCTGAGGGGATTTTAGATCCCAAAAGTGTCTCATGTCCATGAGTGCCAGGAATTTGGTGTGTTGAGGTGTGTTATGCTAATATGGTGGGCCAAATACCATCTCTTCAGCCAGACTGGCATTTTTTGACTGTTTGAAGCTTGGTCTTGGCTTTTATACTTGCCACAATCTTTGTCAGTTTCTGGAGCCTGAAAATCCTGAATATGGCAAAGTACGGTGGAGGGGAGGTGAGACAAGAAAGCAGCAGCCATTACAGCTGATTGCAAAATGGCTTATGTCTCTGTTGTATTTGTAACTTGTTTAACTGCCCCAAAGTGGCAAACAATTATTTTTTGTTATTGCCAGTTTAAAGCCACTACACACCCTCTGTGCACTGATACAGTTGTTTTCACTTTAGCCTGATTCAAGCTCTCATAAGGGCGGTATGGGCAGACTGTGTAGAACGTCACCGGAGGAGGGGCCTCTTGGAGAAATCTATGGTAGATACAACATGATCAAGTGCCCTCAAAGATGCCCTTCCAGCAGAGAAAACATGATGAGATGCCCTCTAAGGTGCCCTTCAAGTGGAGAAAACACCATGCATTTTCGTCTAAGGTGCCCTTCAAGTGGAGACAACATGATTAAGTCTCCTCTAAAGTGCCCTTCAAGTGGAGAAAACACCATGCATTTTCTTCTAAGGTGCCCTTCAAGTGGAGAAAACATGATGACGTTTCCTCTAAGGTTTCCTTCAAGTAGAGAAAACATGATGCACTGTCCTGTAGTCTAGAGTGCCCTTCAAGTGGAGACAACATGATTAAGTCTCCTCTAAGGTGCCCTTCAAGTGGAGATAACATGATAAACTGTCCTCTAAGGTGCCCTTCAAGTAGAGAAAACATGATGCATTTTCCTCTAAGGTGCCATTCAAGTTGAGAAAACATGATGGGGTGCCCTCGAGAGTGCCCTTCAAGTGGAGAAAACATGATGCATTTTCCTCTAAGGTGCCCCTCAAGTGGAGAAAACATGATGCATTTTCCTCTAAGGTGCCCTTCAAGTTGAGAAAACATGATGAGGTGCCCTCTAGGGTGCCCTTCAAGTGGAGAAAACATGATGCATTTTCCTCTAAGGTGCCCTTCAAGTTGAGAAAACATGATGAGGTGCCCTCTAGGGTGCCCTTCAAGTGGAGAAAACATGATGCATTTTCCTCTAAGGTGCCCTTCAAGTAGAGAAAACATGATGAAGTCCCCTTTATTTCAGTGGTTCTCAATCGTTTTTTCAGTGATGTAACCCTGTGAAATGTCTTTTCAGCCAAGTACCAGCGTAAAGCATTTTGTTCCCATTCCCATTTGAGAACTACTGCTCTGGAGTGCACTTCCAGTGGAGAAAACATGATGACGTGGCTACTAATAACAGTTTTAACAACATCTTAACACTATTAAATCAAGGTTACCTATCAAGTAGCTAATGCACAAGTTGTGAAATTGGAGGGTTCTAATTACTAAGAAATGCGTTTGTTCCGTAAAGTCCTGAGTAAAGCCGTTAATATAAGTGAACGGTTTGATGGAGCAACCTGTATCAAACTGCAAAAAGATAAGATAGTCCTTTATTAGTCCCGCAGTCTAATGCACATGTTAGATGCAGTGGCTTTTAGAATCAGTATCATGAGAAGAGTAAGTATGACCGTAGCACCCCTTCATTAAAGATCAGTGAGGAAGGGACTTTTTTTTTTTTTTTTACAAAGATTGTACTGCATGTGTTGCTTTGGAGCTCCTGTAAAAGCAGCACAAATAATAAACCAGTTATTCTTCTCCCGAGCTCAGTCAAACAGCCCCATTGCTCCAGATTATACGATAAAGTAGACGGCCACATAATAGATGGCACGACTTGGGACAATTGTACATTAATCGCAGCGATGTGCTCATAAACACAACGGGGAGAAACACCCCATCCTCCTCAGTGTGACACTAGTTACTAGACTTTGTAATATGCATTTAAGTCAAAATGATTTATGTCAGCCTGGAAGGGTGCTGAACTCTATTCCAAAAATAAATAAAGTGGGTCAGCTGAATTTGGGTGTCTTTATCTTCCATTGCAGCCCTGTGTTTGTGTCATGTTTCTTCCAGCCAAGCAGAGCGGGCGACAACATTGAAACGCGCTCTCTGTGAATTAAATACTATTATTTTTCCTCTACGTGCCGGCAGCCACTTTATCCTCGAGACCTTCATTTCACACACTCTCACACACACTGCATGCTCCCGAGCATCCGTGTACATATGTTACACTGTGCTCTTCTCAGCTGGTGGATATCTGACAGACTAATGCTTCACATTATAGTTCTTTTGCTGCACTTTTCAAAAGTGATGGGAGTTAAACACAGTGTGACTACATTTAGCCCAGACATTGTATGCCACCAATAACGTCTTTCATATTTCCTCGACAGACACACAGGTGTAGCTGGAAGCAAACAGTCAGGCATCAATCTACACGCCGCCGCGCTCTAATGGCACGCTACCTCCAGTCCGTTAGAGGGGTCACAAGGAGCCCTGGAGGTAAAGGTTGCTCATGTCGGGGTGCTGGTGTTCATGTTTCTAAAAGATGGAGCACCAGAGGAGGAATGACCAAGTCTATTAAGTCCAAACTCATCCATCTACAGAGGAATAACTATGCAGATAAAATCAATCAAACTGAGACTCTAGAATGTAACTGCCAATTAAAAATCCCAAAGAGGAAGCAAAATACTGTAATATTTAATCTTTACATTATTAATCCTTTAGCCTGTCTTGACAATTATCATATGACATAGTATTATATATGTAAATGACTTTCATCAGCTTTATGTTATCTACTCATATGATATATGGATGTGACCGTGACCATTTTTACCTTATTGACTTATCCTATGATCATTTGTATGTTATTAACATATGGTATCGTATGCGTACAGATTGTAAAGCCCTCTGAGGCAAATTTGTAATTTGTGATATTGGGCTATACAAAATAAACTGAATTGAATTGAATTGAATTGAATTGAATTGGTACAGTATATGGACATGACATTGACCATTACTAAAATATTGACTTATCATACGGCATATAGACATTACCTCGATATCATTTATGTAATAGACTTATTGTACAACGTATGGACATGATCTCTAATTTTGTATGTATTTTTACCAACTTATTGTACCTTATAATAGACATGACCTTGATGTATTTTACGTTATCGATTTATTATATGAGGTGTGGATTTTATTACCTTATCGTCTTGTTCTGCAATATATAGACATTATGTCAATATTTATTGGCTTATTGAGTTATTGATAGGTTTACAGTACAGTGTGTTTGTGTACATGAGAAGGTCACCGACATTATAGCCAACAATGTGTCAGAATTAACAGGTGGTTTGATTTGATTTATTTACAATATTGAAATATTTATTTCACGGTCCAATTCCAATGTCTAAATATTGTTATACATTTGAAGATCATTGCTGTAAAAAGGGTGTACTTGCCTTATAATGCGTGTTATATTATCATTACATCATTGGCCTGAAATGGTCTTAAAATGACAATAATAATGTTTATCGCAAATATTTATGTGACAATAAATCTTCCAACAAATAATAATTACTGACAGGTAATATTACTTATCTATCTAACCATCAACTGTAATGTATTTTAATTACTTGAAGCTGTCTGCACAGACTAAAAGTGAGTGTATGTAGTGTGTAATTTCTTGTGGCACTTTTCTAGTGTGAAAACATTGAACATTTAAATCTTGCTCACAATTTGTGTAAACATATTGAACTGGGAGCCAGACCATGTTCTCAGGGGTTGGTGAAACCAAACGGGAGCTCAAAGGACTGAATGTTACTGTACATTCATCAGGTGGACACAAATACTACTAATAATGTATCCTTTATTAATCCGACAGTGGGTCAATTGTTCTCTTCATTGACCCATCCTGAAGCGCCCGGGGAGCAACTGGGAGTTCAGTGTCTTGCTCAAGGACACTTCAACATGCAACTATGGGGAGAGCGGGGATCGAACCGGGAACCTTGTGGTTACGGGACGACCACTCTGCCCATTAGCTACAACCGACAAATATGTCTCCATATTAATGATAATAACTATGAGGTGGCAATATGTCAATGTTGTGTTTGCAGCTTATTATAAAACATTCAAGTGGCAAAGAATTATCAATCAAAGCAGCATTTTAAGTAAGGGAGTGTTTTTACACTGTGGAATAGTTACTTTGAGTGAAGTAAAAGAATACATATTCCATCATCCTCTTACTGGCAATACTTCTGTTACTACAAAACAATCCAGCAAACATGTGACCCAGCGGCACAGTGCTTGAACGACAGAGTGAGAGTGTTCTCACCTCCCTGCTGGGTCTTGATCTGCAGAACATCAGAGGGAGGCCCGTCTCCTACGGAGGTGAAGCCCAGCACCCTCAGGCTGTATGTGATATCCGCGGTGAGGCCCGAGATGGTGGTGAGATGGCTGTCGTCTGTGTTGTGTTTCTGCCAGGCGCTGAGCGGGGAGTCGTGGTCCGAGCTGTAGTAGACCCGGTACCCCCTGATTTGGCCGTTGGGCTCCTCCGGAGGCTCCCACTGGACCAGCATGGTGCTGGAGCTCAGCATGCGAGCCTGGATGTGGAGAGGAGGTGACGAGGGCGCCTGCTCGCTAGTGCGAGTGTCCACGACGCCGCTGGGAGGCCCTCGGCCGACGTTGTTGACGGCTATGACGCGGAACTCGTATTCCGAGAAGGGGCTGAGGCCACCGATGCTGTACCGGGTCGTGGCCACTCCGTCTATTTCCTGGAAGCCGTTGTCAGACAGTTTGGCGTGGTACTGGATCACGTAGTAGGACACCGGTTCTGGGTTGCCAGAGTCCCAGGTTAGGGTGACGCTGGTGGCTGTGGTTTCTGTCACAGTGAGGGAGGTGGGCGGCTTGGGCAGGGCTGTCAGAGAGCAGAAACAAACAAGTCACACACTGACGCCCCGAGGACATGGAGCTCTTCAACACTGCCAGCTCATTGTCATTCAGGAGCCCAAGGCCAACATGCTAAGCACCACATCATGCTGCCAAGCATGTGGTTGCCTGTAATCCATGTAAATCCATCTGTAGTTGACCTAACCGGAGCTGGGGATCATCAGAGGTGCACACATACACAGTAGGCTCTGCTGTGTGGCTGCATAGTGTATAATGTATATACATATATACATATACATATACATTATGCAGCCACACAGCAGAGCCTACTGTCCAGAGTATTTACAACATATAACAAAACACATTATACATTTCATGAAGCCCGCCATGTGCCTTTGAGCAACACAAAACCGACTAATTCATGCACATAAATGAATAAATGGATTTCTTAATTTGTGCATAATTTGTTCGCACAAATGAAAAGAACATAAAACGATCGTCACGGAGAAAGTTGTTTAATAGGCAACATCTGGATATCTCTTTGTCCATGTATCTGTGTCCAAACTAAACCAAAAGAAAAGTGTATCAATTCAGAGGTGCTTCTGCTACAGAAACTCAACATTGACAATTCATTTTGTTTTAATTCATTTTGACAGACATACTTAGATATATTTTGGATTGTTAATCTTTAACATTTTGTATGACATCCCATTTTTGATGCCACCGTAGACAAACCCGGTCTCCAGAAGAAAATGTTGGCTTTGTACATTTCTGCGAACCAGAGAATACTTTGAATGTGGATGTTTCTGGACCAAACATACATTTGATCAATATGTTTCATAACAGCCTTTGTATCACACTTGAACAAGCGCACAATGCCACAACAAATGCAGAGTCGTATCCTACTGACCACACAGCTGCTCTGAGCTTCTCTTGTTCATGATACTGTTCCTACTTTCTTACATGAGTGTCCTTCATCAGTCTAGACAGTTGTGGTGGCAGTGCTCTAGTTTAGGAGATATCGTCCGTAGAGATCTCCAATACTTTTCTCTTTCCATAAATCATGACTTAGTTACTCATTGGCTTCCTACATGAGACACTGATGTTAAAGGGGACTTTTTCCTTGCTGTCGTCGCCCATCGATGGAAAGATGGGTAAAGAGTACGGTCTAGACTTGCTCGACAGGAAGTGTCAAATTTGACAATAAAAAGTTATTACATTTCCAAATGTAATATGGATTATTGCATTGTCATGATTGGGAGAACATTGCAGATCTGTTGGAGATTTCATTTGAATAAATTACAGTTGGTGCACAAACAACAGAGGTGAATTGAGTTCAGATTAGTTTGTCACACATACTGTTCCCATGGTCAAGAATGACATTTCAACTGGAATACACATTTCATTTTAGGACTGGCGGGCCTGGATCCATCAGGTCAGATGTAAGTTAAGAAAAGAAACCTGACTTTCAAACTCCAGGACCGAATCTGAAAATGTCACATTTGATATCCCCAATTAAAGCATTTATTAACAATAGCAAATATAAGCACTTCTAATTTCTCCCAAGCAACTCATGCACCTGTACACCTTCTACCCAGACACACACACACACGGCTGACCTTTGACCGTGATCTGGGCCGTGGTCTCGATCATGCCCAGGGACGATATGGCCACGCAGGTGTAGTTGGCTGACTGACGGATGTTGGTGAGCTCCAGGACGTTGCGGCCAATGGGCATCTCCTCCTCCCGGGTGAGCTCCACCTCGCCGCTCATCCACTTGACGTAAGGCATGGGAGCGCCCACCGCCACGCAGGTCAGGTTGACGCTGCCGCCGGGCATCACCTCGTGGTTGGTGGGCGGGATTGAGAAACGGGGGGGCACGCGGCGAACTGCAGGGTGTAAAGAAAGGGAGCGTGAGAGGACATAGAGGAGGAGGGGTGGTGGGGGTGGGGGGGGGGGGGGGGACCACTGGCCTGGCTTCTACTGTGCACCAGTGTTCATGAACTGTGGATGCGCCTGAACGACAGAGGTTTTACTGTCCCATCATGGTCTAGTCAGGGGTCTTCAATTGATATTGAATCGATCAATTCTCTTCAATAAAACTGGTTTCACTTTGGATTGTGCCCCTTGGCTGACATAGAGACTGTCATAAATGTTAGTTAAGTAGATTTAAGTAGATAGTCTGCAGTGACAAACATATGAAAAGACAATTATAACCCGACCTTCAAGTGGGCCAGTGGTTTAACTCCTTCAATTTGTTATGATCATGTTGAATTTCCATTACTATTGATTACAGCGCAGACATTTCTGCTTTTACAGCTACTTTCCCACAGTTGGATAGTGGAGAGTAAACTGTACCGGACCGGGTAGCGTGTTGGTGTTTGACTGCAGGTGGTGACATTAACTGGACCTAAGCTGTGCAGCTGGTCATCGGTGGTCAGCCAACACGGTGGCTTTGTGAAGCAGAGTTCGAGGACGTGTTGTGGTTGGTCCTGTTTAGACAGCACAGTAAAGCACAGAGGTTGTTGTTGTTGTTGTTGTGGCGTTGGCAACGGCGTGCTACCTCCTAATAAAGTGCTTGTGAATCCGTCCTAGGACCAGTTTTAGATTTGCATGCGACTGATTTTATTCTACATGCAATCAGTGTATAATTAGCGTCGGATTGACCAAACTTGGGTTTATACTTGACGCAGGGGGTTAATACCAGTCTGGTACCAGGTCTTCCAGTTGTTTTTGGATTATAGAGAGTCAGTTTTTGGTGTGCATTGGAGTGCAACACCATGAAAGCCTTCAAGGAGAAACTGACATGAAATTCCCATCTTAATCGTGTCTCATCCCTCTAAAACTATGTGTGGATGACACTTTATATAACACCCTGAAAAGGTGTAATAAACGGGATTCAGAGCATTATTATCAGCAAACAACTATCGGCCATGTAAAGGTAATATCCTCCTGATGAGAGAATGGAGTCCCTCTCCCTGTGTGTAGTGCTTTTTTGACATTGCTGCTTGTTACTTGGCGTGCTCATGGCTCACCGCGCTCACACGGCTACACCTGATAGCGCCACCTGTCGGCCGGGAAGCGCAGCACCCACTCTCTGGTGCCCCTCAACCATGTCATGTCTGACAGCACTGGAGTTCACACTGTTGAGCTTTGCATTAACTCGCACGTGGCACCAGGCTAACTGTGCTTCTTCTCGACGTGCAGTACTTGTGGTAACACCAGGGGGCAAACTAACTAAATATTCTGTGAAGAGAAGAGAAGGAGCGATACCGCCATCAACGGCCACAACTTCCTCAATGCCCAGGAGGAGTTGTAATGACCTGTAATCACATATTATATTCATACACTATTTTATTGTCTTTATACAAGGACTGTCAAGAAGGAGCAACGTATTTAATGCATTATGAGGAAACAAAGGTGGAATTTCCTGTACATTTTATTTGCATGGCAAAATAGTTCCTCACGTGTAGATTTGAAAGACCTCCGGGTTGTGAAGCATTTCAAATCGATTTGGCCGTCATTGTTAAACCCTTAGACATTCTCACTGACTAAAACTTTCTCCTGGCATCGGCGCCACTACAGCTGGCGTGAGACAAGCATTAGCACCGTTAGCCGCAAGACGGCCGTCAGCTGTTGCCAAGCTGAGAGCCGTTGAGAAGCAATGGAAATGCTCCCGATCTCGTGTATTGCAACTTTAACACTCGTCATGGCTGAACTGCACTTCTAGAGGCATCTCGTCTCACCAGTGAACGCCCTCTCACAGGAACTCTTTTCTGCAGTGTGGGACCAACGGATTCGCTTGGCTCACCCTCTCAGAGCCGCATAAGGTTGATATCTGGCTGCTCTTCTCTACTACATGTCACAGTTACATTAGTGTTCACGTGGAAATGGAGTCCATGAGGCGTGTCTCTGGATTATCTGGGGGTCCAGGGGTCAAACTGCAGCTGGATGCTACCGTGCAGCCAGTCTGCTGGAGAGAATACTGAAGGAGTCTCCCCCCTATTGTTGCCCTCTTCTCATCTGTTAGCGCTCTGATCTTATTACGCTGCATATGAATTGGCGTTAAACAAGCAGACGCGGCTGTGTGGCACAAAGTCCTCGCTCTCTTGACTGAGCCAAGCACAGGGTCACGGAAATCTGACTTCCAAAGTGGGATTTAAGCTGCGGGCTGGAATCCGTGCGCGAGGAGCTTACGCTGTGGATCAGAGGCTTTTCTCAGGGTTTGGTCTTGGTTGAACTCCAGAGGGTGAAGAGCGGCCTCTCACCCAAAACGGATGTAGAGGTGATCAGGCTGTTCTAAGCTAACTGAAACAAGTGTTCTTAGTTTCAGGTGATTATACACCCATTAAAACATAGTGATGAATATTATATTCCATTGCTACCAATAGATCCTATATCCGACAGTGTACTTATAAATGATACAAATGTATAAATGGTATTTGAAAATGGTATTTTTCATGCCAAACTTGAACTGCATGGCAGCATATGGGACTAGAATCTGTTGGTGCTAATATATTTTCAGCAGGTGGACAGGAAAAGCCAGGCCTCGACATTTCATATCCCCATTCCTTTTCCAGCACACACAGGTGGCCTGTCTCTAATGTGGCCAAGTGTTTCCAAGCCATCTTTGCCTCTTAGCTGAATCCTTTGAAAGCAAGAGTGACTTTGACAGCTGGAAATAAGCGTTTAATTTTGATGTCAATGTACCGTGAAAAGAAACCCTTAAAATTGGATGCCAAAAGAGGGGAGTGACAGAGCTCCGTGTGTGTTGGTAAATGGAAACAGTAGAGCCAGTAATATGTCAGAGATCTCACAGATATACATCAGAACATTTAGTAAATTACCTGTTCATATCCTTACCACAGAAGTGGGGGTAGGTAGGGAACTAAGACAGGATGCGTTAGCCTCAGCTGGCCAGCAGTGACATCAGCACTGTTTCCCAATGTACTGAATCTGAGTTGGATTGGAACTACTCAATCTTTAGCAAGCATTTCAGTTTTACATGACGAGTGCAATACGAAGTGTGTGCTTTGTAGCCTCTATGTACTATACAGTATGATCAATTTATCACAAATATATTCAAAATAGGATATTAAGAATGACTATCGTTGGGCAATATTCCACAAGTCTTATTTAGTATAGATCCAACCCTCTGTGGTCACATGTAATACAACCTAATTCTACTATCAAAGTTATGTCTGTTATTTATCACTAGAACATGGAATAAACTTGAATAATGTACAATCTGTTCAAGCTTATTGAGAGTGAACCACAGTTCAGGAGCAATACACCTCCCAGGATCGTACTGCTGTTTAAACTAGAAGTAATTCATGTTGCAGTTTATATCCATGTCTGTCCAAATGCCATCATTTTATTTGTGTTAAATTGTTGAATTAGCATATTAGTTCTTGAGTAATGGCCATAAATGTGTATGTGCCCAAGTACATACAGTATGTCCTGATGGACTGCCCAAAAACATAATGCCCATGAACCCCTCCACCACGATCAGGTAGCGATTCTCAGAGGGGTGTGATCGGTTGGACTTGTCCATCCATCTGCTGGGGCCCAGTCTCAGTGGCCACAGGTTACAAAGGTAGCGCAGACATATTTTACCCCTCTAGCCTCATAATCCAGCTCCTTCTTGGGGATCCCGAGGCATTGAGACTAATGCTGATTAAAACCTGAAGTGCAATTTCATAAATATATATTGATTTGCACTTGCCAGGTGAATTCGAGGCCTTCCAATTGATTTGAGTCCCATAACACTGAGATGCTTGCTTGTTGGTGATTAGAACTACATCTTGATGCTGGATGGTATCAGTGTGCTGGCCAGCACTGAGGGAACCGTCATGTTCTGATATTAGTCAATTAGAAAACCATGAAGTTACCCGAGGAGATGGAAGACAGTCACAATGTCATGACAATAGTTAATTGAGTCAGCAGTTAAAGGTTATGTTATTATTGCTTATATGTTGGCCTGAACAATGACCTTATGGATGGATGACACAGGGTGAGACTGAATTTGTCACTCAGTCACCACAATAACATTTAGGTAGTAACAGATGCACATCAGGAGCAGCTGAGAGTTAGAAGCCAGACACACATGTATCTTTTACTGGCATGCCAGAGAAAGAAGGCAGGTGGGGGAGGGGCCAAGAGAAGACGTTTGGGAAGTCCTAATAGAGAAAAAGCTGCTACGACTGGTGGGGAAGCAAAACATCCATGTGCATTGCTGAGGACGTCATGCAGCAGGTGGAGAGGCAGCGGCATGCTTACTGCAGGAGTCATAGAATTCAAATTAATAAATGTTGTGAATGGCAAGTTTAAGCAACTTTTGTCCTCAACTGGACTGATGACATCTCAGCTTCAAGTCTAATGTTCATTGTATCATTTTCCTTTATTTCCATAGTAACAAGTCAGAATTCACCACTTGGTACCATATGTTGAGATTCTACAGTCTATGTGCATTTAAAAAAGAAAAGTATTCTGGATGTTTTTTTCCGCCCAGATAAACTACTTGGGTAGAGGGGTCATAGTTTGAAGCGTGGGGACACTGGACTGTCTCTGAAATCTTTTCCACGCCCACATTTTTGTTTCTGTATTAACAATCTGGAATTTCTAACTTTCTTTTGAATATAATTTCATTTTTGTTTACAGATTGGTTTTGGTTCATCTTCTAAAAAATATGTTTTGGACCAAATCCCCCATTACTTCTTTCAATTCCGTATTCCTGAGAGACACTAAAGGACAAACATTTAGGCAACATGAATACATTCAAAGTCAGTGGAGCATGATGATGCAACTCCATCCGTGGAAGCTCCTAACTTCCAGTTGAACTTGGTCAATTTGAATGAAATATTCACCGTACCTAAATAATCCACAGCACAACCTAAACTATTAATCCTGATGTTTCATAAAAATGTAATCAGTATCATGTCGGGGGAAAAAAGACAACATTTGAAATTTGACCTTGAAGATAGAGATCCTTATGGCACAGAAAAGCATGAGGTGCCGTTAGACAAGTTAACGGGAATAAATCTGTGCTGATGTACCGATTGTGCTTCTGTGCATAACAGCCTGCCGCTGCATGCTGTCCAAAGCATCAATCCGCATGGACATGACAATGTGATGATAAATGCACAATCCAATTCAAGCATCAAGCCAATGGAGTCTTAGATTCAAAGCACCGGGACCCTGGAACATGCCAGGAATATGCTCATTGTGTCAACGCAGGTGTTGAGCCAACCTTTCTAGAGGTGGCCCTGCACTGAGCAATACATCATATTAATCATGCTCCTGTCCTGTTCCTATCATCAGGAAGTAGGAAATGCAACACAATATACTGTAGCTCAGTGGAGACAAAGGTAACTTCCTATTCTGAGAGTTTCTATGCCTTTCTTCTGATCCATTCTATGCTGAAGCTGACAGGAGAATGAATGAGCCTTTATTCCGCCAGCACTGCAGCTTTTGTTGTTGTGTGAAAACTCCAGAAAGAACTGGAACACTTATTTACTTTAGAACGTGAAATGAAAATGAGTACAGGTAAGTCAAACTGAGTTATGATTTGCTATGTTATGTTCAGCTAACAGCATAGTTTAACCCATTCAGCTGGATATGATTCATACAGAAGGATACTATCTCAGGACAGGCTTTTGATTCATTAGACTCAGATAGTAGAAATGGTACACAAAAGTCATCTCTAGGATAATTATGACAACTGTTCTATGGTGTAATGGTCCAACCCAGCACACTCTATGAAGGTTCTATCAGAAAGCTTTCCCCCCTCTAAGGGTGCTAACAAGTACCCACCCAGGGCGTTCTACACAGAATCCTTTTATATAAAAAGAGTATCATGTAGAACCCTTCTGTATTTCAAACGTTTCATCTAGAACTCACCCAGGAGACGAAGAACGCTTATATTTTCCCAAATTTCATGGAGAAGAACCCCTTTGTATTTCAAGGGTTTATAAGACATGCAACAAACTAAACCCAGGCTGTTGCGGTTATGTGGCATGCACTGTAACCACTCGGCTTCCAGGCGCTCCCTAGAACCCTTTTTTTAATAAATTGTGCTTCAATTGGATTTTACATGATTACATTTGTCTTTTCAGCTTTGACATTCATTCTCCTTTACAGATTTCTCTGCCATTTACTTTGATTGTTTCTCTAGTTTTCATGTCTGCCACTATTGCAGCTCCCAAAATCAAAGCCACTTCATCCGGTGTTACAATACATCTTAAATGGCGTGATGCAGGTAACAACCAAGCACTTCCTTTACTGAAAGTGTGTAGTGTTAGTGACATTTAAAACGACATGTAAGATCCCTTGCGCTCATGCAGCATTTCTTTAAGCATTCTCTGGCCTCAGACATAAAGCCACAAAGAATAATTAAAATTAAAAAAGATGCATCACATGTCTGCAAATTCCCACATATCAAACACAAACTAGGGCAGCCAGGGCTGCAATTCTCTCAGTAGTATAATTCCTGAGCTCCTCGATGCTCTCCTATTAATGAAGCAGCAGTAAGACCCTTGAAAAAAGTCTGTAAACATGTTTCAGGCTATTTCGTTCTCTTGAAGTCTAGAATTCCAGGAGACAGAGATAAGAGGAGAGCATGGTAGAAGCAGTTTGAGCTCTGATGCTGCCGCTGAGCGTAATGATGGTCAGACAGCAGCTGGGACGAGCCATGCCTTTGAATTAGCAGAGACAATAAAAACATAATCAGCATGCTGGAGAGGACATCATGGGACTGACATATTGTGAAGTGAGCACAAACTTGGAACTCAGAGTATGTTGTGGGCATGAATTATGTAAAGATTGTTTTCCTTCATCAGAAAAGAGTGAGGTGTGTGGCAACAGCATATATATGGGGCCCTAACTGTTTAGTTAAGCAGGTGACACTTCCGTCCCGCTTGTTGCAAAGACGACTCAGATGATGCGATCACTAGTAATTAATCTTTCCTCAGATTGTTACATCAGTGGCACGGCAGATGCCATTAAGTCCAACACATTCTTGCCCTGATGTCAAATACCACAGTTTGGTCAGTTCTCCAAACTATGACTCTACGTCACCTCTAGTGTCTGTTTTGAATCATGACTAGGGAGTGAATAACGACTCAGGTGACTAATGACTCACGTAACTAGGGAGTGAATAACGACTCACGTGACTGACGACTCACTTAATTAGGGAGTGAATAACGACTCAGGTGACTAATGACTCACGTAACTAGGGAGTGAATAACGACTCACGTGACTGACGACTCACGTAACTAGGGAGTGAATAACGACTCACGTGACTGACGACTCACGTAACTAGGGATTAAATAACGACTCACGTGACTGACGACTCACTT
Organism: Cyclopterus lumpus; assembly: GCF_009769545.1. Lineage (NCBI taxonomy): Eukaryota > Metazoa > Chordata > Actinopteri > Perciformes > Cyclopteridae > Cyclopterus > Cyclopterus lumpus. The sequence continues at coordinate 4,228,452 of NC_046969.1, read as the reverse complement.
AATTAGGGAGTGAATAACGACTCAGATGACTAAGGGGTGAATAAAAACTCATGTGACTAATGACTCATGTGACTAGTGAGTGACTCACGTGATTAGTGACTGACTAATGACTCAGGTGACTAGTAAGTGCCTCATGTGACTAGTGAGTGACTAACAACTCAGGTGACTAACGACTCACGTAACTAGTGACGGACTAATGACTCATGTGACTAGTAAGTGCCTCATGTGACTAGTGAGTGACTAACAACTCAGGTGACTAACGACTCACGTGACTAATGACTCATGTGACTAGTGAGTGACTCACGTAACTAGTGAGTGACTAATGACTCGTGACTAGTGAGTGACTCACATAACTAGTGAGTGACTAACAACTCAGGTGACTAACGACTCACGTGACTAATGAGTGACTTATGACTCATGTGACTAAGTGACTCACGTAACTAGTGAGTGACTAACAACTTACAGGACTGACAACTTAAGTGAATAGTATGTGATTAACAATTTACAGGAATAATGACTAAATGACTAATGACTAACAACTCACAGGTCTAACAGCTCATGTCACCATGATGAGAAAAACATGACACACTCATCATTTATCATTTTTGAACTATAATGGTTACAGAAAGTTAGGTTTGGCTTTTTTTTCCAGGTAGAAAATGTACCGTTTAGATTTGAATATGTGATGAATTTATCAAAGTAATGCAACAAATGCACCAATTTTTTACAGGGAAGCAAGGAATCAGGAGCTAGACAAGACCAGCTGGTCATCGTTAATATTAGAAATCGAATATCTGTTGCTGCCAAAATGTGTTTGTTTGGCTACTTCCATGTACTGATCTTCTGCACTTGAATACAAATGAAATATATATTTGAAGAGAGGATAACAGGTGTATCTGTAGTGTTGAGGTCTGGTCACAATTGGAAACTAAAGCTCGGAACTACAAGATCTGTGTAGAATATGAAGAGGAAAAGACCTCTCGCCCCTCGCAGCGTTGCAGAGTGGAAGAGAAGACATTTCACCTCACACAGTACCAACTTCCTACAATTTCATCTGTCACATCCTCAATGTAATTCTTTCCTGGTGAGGAAATGTCATCTTTTGTGCAAAAAGCACATCAGTGGTATTATTAAAGACGTGCCCATTTCACAACATTTCAGGGGAATAAGCTGCATGGAGCAATATGGGATGTGGTGCAAGGCAGAATATATTGTGGGGGGGGGGTGGGGGACGGGGGTTAGTAGGGGTAGCAGGGGGGTTGCACTGAGGGGGTTGGGGTCCTGAGAGAGGGGCCGGGACGGGCCTGAGGCGCCCAGCGAGACGCTGGCGCAGCACGGCTCCAGTCTGCCAGGCCTCGGCTTTAAGGAGGGTAAAGAGTGAAGAAAACCAACCTTCCCGCTGATCTGAGTGGTGACATTTTGGATTGTGATATTTGGATGGCGGAGTGCAATGATGATGGAGGGGTTTAAGATAAAGTGAAAAAGAAGAAGAAAAAAAGAAAGAAACAACAAGAGGGGCAAAATAAGGAGTAGGAGGAAGAAGACAAGGAGAAACAGAGAGAGTAAAACAGGCAAATATCTGCTTATCCATTAACGAGTGAGTAAATTACACTAGAGATGATGACCTGTGCACGCACACACACACACACACACACACACACACACACACACACACACACACGTCATATGGCACATAATGCAGTGAACACAAATTGAAAAGACACACTCTCACATGAGCACAAAGAGACACATCACCAGTGTGAATCTTAATGCGACTGTACGCAGCACTAGTCCTGTGTTTCTAGTCGACACATACATATATGGATGCACAGAAGCAGACACGGACACACACACACACGCGCGCACACACACACACACACACAATGCCCTCGCTGTCCTTAGCTCTGCTGCAGGAGGCCGAGGCTCGCCGACAACCAGACTTCATTAGGCACGCCGAAGCAGACAGCGGGCGACTGCCCACATTTATTCTGCCCATTGACTCTGAGCGAGCTCAGGCCCTGAAATCAATGAGCGCATAAAGATGGTTTCCCCTGATCGGATTAGTAAAACACTCACCTTGGAAATGTGTGCTCCTGTTGCCATGTGGCCAGGCCTAACAGATTCATTTTTCTGTGGAGGGACGAGCTAATCTGCATTAAAGGGTGTCCTGTTGGTACACTTACCCACCAGCTGATGACAACACAGACCTTTAAGTAATAAGGGTTGAGTTTTCCTGACTTGAAGATGTATTTTCACTGCTGTGTAATGAGTCAGATCGACTGATTTAATGCCAAAAGAAACCTACCACCCTGGCTATCTGACAATTAAGAGACATGTTTCCATGGTAACAGTGGGAGACACCTGCTGACCAGTGGCACAGAATGAGAAAAATATGGCTCATTATCTGTGGCGAAACGTTGTGTGGCGAATAATGTGAAAGGTAAGAGTTGCTATATTGCTGTCACCGGTTGGAAAAAATAGAGTAGTGAGGAAACTAATCACTAACTATACTGAGCCTGACTGATGACTCAGCAGAAGTACTCAGCCCCACCACATTAAATGAGTACTTCACCCACAAAATGGATATATTCAACAGTTACTCTCCATGTGTTACCTGGAATTCTTCAAGAAAGTCTTTCTCTAATTCCTCCGCGGTGAACGGAGAATCCAAAACCGGAGCAAAACATGCATAGAGTTAACAGGCTATTTGATTCATTTTTCTGTGAACATGTAAAGAGAAGGCTTCGGTTATTAGAACAATAGGAACATTCAGGCTGCCTCAAGTTGCCCAAAAGTGGACCGCTGATATAAATGTTAAAGAATAAACCATGGACGGAATTCTGCTAATTCTTTTGGTGACCCAGATTGAATCTCCTACAACCCCCTTTGGGTCTCGACTCAATCGTGTGCAAACACACTACTCATCCATGTGAGTCCAGACAAGTCAAGACAAGTCCAAAGGGGTTTGATTACTAAACTTTAGTAAAGATGCATGCGTTTGGGAAGAGGTGAGCATTGGACTGGATCAGTGAGACTTGGATTGACTGCACCAGTTGTGTGAGAGAATGCTGTTGTGATGTTTTCATATAGTTTTGTCCTCCATTTACTTCAATTCATCTATTATCTTGTTTTCAGCTTGTTGATTCTCGGTTCACCGTGGAGGCATGAGAGAACAACAATGTTTCCTTCAAGAATTACAGAATTATACCCACTTAATTTAGTGAATTTACAACGGATCCCCATCTTTTACAGCTGTGAGATACGGTTAAAAAGCATCAGAACAGCTTGTGATTGGACCTCGAGCGGAAATGAATTGACACAATTCAGTCGTAGTCTCTCTTCATAAACTTACCGCTTAGTTTTGAAGGCATTTTAATGTAATGTTCTGGATTTTCAGATACATATAGAGTAGCACATTCTGTATATAAATGTCATCATAGAGCCTAGCAATCAAATGAGTGTTATCCTTGAGCACTGAAGCCAACTATCCACAGAGTGTGTATTCAATAGCATCATTCTTTTGTTTTGATGACGAAGTGGACCAAGAGACAGTAAGAGAAAGTAAAGTCTTGTGTACGAGCAACAACATCCACATCCTCTCACAAACTCACATGTCCAAGAGAAGAGGCGCACACCAAGCAAAGCACATCAAACAATGACAGAGAGCTGCCACCATGAAGACAAAAGGATAAGCATTGAAGAGATGAACAGAAACATATACAGTGTGTGGGTATATGACTGACACATGAGTGGAGGAGGGATTGTGGACTGGGACACCAAATACAGAGAAGGAAAAGAAATGAAAAGCTAAAGAAGAATCAAAAAAGACATATAGAGAAAAAAAAAGAAGACGTAAGCTACCATCACACCTGGAGTGGTTAAAGGTTAAAGCAACACACACAGGAACCTTGAAAAGAGAAGCAGAAATAACAAGTCATATACTTCACCATCCACCTTTGTTGGCTACGACTGTTTGGTTTAGTGGGGGCGCTTTTTACTTCTGACAAATGTAATACTGCTACAAATGTCTTCAATCAAGTTCTCAAAGACAATGTCTGAAAAGTGAAGTTAACGAAGAAGTGCCTTAAACTTGCATTCTTCACTCCTCTTGTATCAAAAAGAAGTCTGATTATAGAAAATGACCCTACTTTTGACTTCTTCTCACCTCAGGGTTAGGGTTGTTTACATTGTAAACATGAGTTTATGGTCTCAATCTCTAGTTTCAAGTCTTCTTCAATACAGCATGATGTTCATTTAATAAATTACAGACCATAAAGCGGGGTATGCTTTAGGTCGACAACATAAAAAACAAAAGCAAAAAACAGCAAAAAACTATTTGTGAAAGAGAAAAAAAGAAAAAGGTCTTAAAGTTAGGCCAATAATTACTCGTTGACAGCAGTAGCATGCCGACTTGTGGCCAGGACCAGCAATAAAGCCACCAACTGACGCCAGATTGAAGATACTCAATACAACTAACTGCTGTAGCAATGTATTAGTTTCTATTTGGAATTTGGAATCTATGTCTGCTTTTCTGATTTAGTCCCTCACTTCCTGTAGTGCCGTTTCTCTTTGGAGATATTTCTTCATTACAGAGATCAATAACTCTGTCATTGTACATATGGCAGCTGAGCACTGCATTAAGATAGACTTGAAACTAGAATTACCGCTTCGTGGTTGTATGCTTTCAACCATGTTGCAGTTTGCATCATCACTTCATCATGTTATCATATTAGACATTTGTGTGAAATTGGCATAATAAGCATATTAATACATTAAAGTCCAAACCTCAAATATACTTCAAATACGCCTCTTTGACGGTTGAGTATAATGCTTTATAGGCTTTGGGGCTAAGACGAAGGGGTCATAACGACATTTGTGAAACTCGGTCAGAAATGAAGCTTTGACTGTCTTAAAGGGACACTGCATCAAAGAGCATTGTGAATAGAGATGCAAATGAACAAGAGACTAAAGCGGTACTGAATCACACCTGATGCCTTTGAGAACCTGATAGTGGTTGAGGCTAAATGACTTGCTTGTTGACAAGGCCTACTCATCAGAAGCCCCGAGGATCCAATCGACTGGTTTCTGGGGGGAATTTCCTTACACGGGACGTACAAGGGCGAGTGGTGTCGGCTTCTCTTTGTGGCAAGACTCCACATGTAAACCTCCACCTTCCCCGAAACAAAGAGGCAGAGCCAACCTCTCTTTCACCCCGGATGAGTCACAGACATCGTGAGGTTAGCCAGGTCAAGCAAACTAATAGGGCACCAAATACACATACACAACTCAGCACCCAGGAGACAAAGATGAGACAGAAGGGGAGATAGAGGGAGCAGGAAATGACATCAGAGACCGGACGGGCACCAACAGGTTTGACTTTCACTGCGGTTGAATCCAGCGCTCCTATTAGCAGTCAGGAGGCAGAGCGTTGGTGTAGAAGAGGTGAAGGGAGAGGACATTACTGTTGGAAGCAGTGACCTGAACGGCGGCGGGGAGGGGTCAAGAGGGATCTTACCTCGAACATAAAGGTTAGCCGGGGCAGAGTAGCGAGTCCCGGCGCTGTTGACTGCCACGCACTCGTACTTGCCCTGGTCCGACTCCTCGCTGTTCTCAATCTGAAGTGCTCCTGGGGAGGGAGGCCAGAATGTCAGAGTTTAGGACTGCAACACACACACACACACACACACACACACACACACACACACACACACACACACACACACACACACACACACACACACACACACACACACACACACACACACACACACACACACACACACACACACACACACACACACACACACACACACACACACACACACACACACACACACACACACACACACACACACACACACACGTTTGCATTCCATATCTACAAGCAAGGCATTCAGCATTAATGTTCTTCTTTTTGTTTATTATTTGGAGGCCTAAGTTAAATCTAATCATTTATGGCACCAACCTATTATAATCAGGTTTGTTCGAGATGATCCAGGACTTCTGTCTAAGGTGGCGTCCATCATTAAAGGTTACGTGGTATAAATACAGAGTATAACAAGCGAGTCCAATAATGGGACGGGTGTATAGATGGGGTCATACAAACACAGGACTTTCACCCAGGAGACAGCTGTCCCGTATACCGTCGACGATATGGTGTCGACGTTACCATGTACACGTTACTTATTGTAACACAAATAACATGGCATTGCTGATATGAAACATGTTTTTGGTTCGACATTCAGCACCCAGGAGACATTCACCGTATCTCGTGGTTTGTAGAAACTTTCTAATGCCAACATGTTTTTCTAGGGGCTGGGTCGCTGCTACTTGCTATAGTGTCACACGAACAATGAAGATAGCGTGACAGCAACTACGCTGCAGCTCAGAGTGAGGTGAAGCACCACCGACTGCAGTAGTTGTTCTTGCACTAGGTGGGATGTCCCTTGGTGACAATAATCGCAGGCTCTGTAGTTTTCTTCCCCTACAATTCACCAGCACACATTGGGTATTCATCTACAGCTGTCTCACAGAGAACCTAGCATGGCTGTTGAATGTTGGGCTTGTTGGACATGGAAAGTATTGAGACTCACATTGTTGGTTTGGGGTCTTTTTGTGGAAGCTGTTCATATTAAGCACCAACTCTTAATGCATGATGGAGAATGACTGATCTAAGTGTACATTTGCTCAGATATTTCAAATTAACCATAATATTTTCAGTAGTTGCGCAATATGTGATATTGTGTATTACTACCTGGATCATAGAAACAAATGATTTTAAAGCTGGTGGATGATGGAAGCTTTCAGTTCAAAGTCTGCATACTGTACATTTATTGTTTGCTACATCATTTAATTCCATAGCGACAGTCGTTTGAATGTCAATCAAAAGACCTTCCAGTAAAAGGTTCTTGAACACATTGTGGAGCAGACTTTGTCCCAACAGCTTTGAGTAAAGTGTCTTTTGGTAGTCTGAACACTATCTTTGGGACTTTTCCAATGTGCCAAAGAGGACATGCAAAGTCGGAATTTGTGATATTGGGCTATATAAAATAAACTGAATTGAATGCATAGAGAAACATGTCAGTTCTGGCACATGATGTAATGAAAGTTACTAGAAGGAACTTTCATTCTGTGTTGATTTTGCTGGCCCCTGTGGACAAACCAGCTTCTACGAGCACCACCGCTTTGTGTCGTGAACATCTGCAGCTGCCAGACTCTCTTTAGAAAGCTAGAACTTTACTGCAGCAGGTTGACAATCTGGTTGCTGACCGGAGGCCCTGCTGGAGTCTGAACATGGTTCCGGTGAAATTGTTTTGTCTGATGTTGCAGAGGATTGGATCCAATGACAAGCATTAAGAATAAATATATAGACATAGCCAATCTTCCCTCTGTTGGGCTTGTTTGCTTACATAGGTCATTTAGAGGAATCAGTATTACATTGAGACTGTTTCATAACCAGTTAAAGGTTCCTTCTACCAACTTTAAAGAAACTGCATTGCTTAAATCCACAATTAGCAGAACTATTTTAAACACCCTGATTGGTGAAAGCCTTTAGCAAACCACCTTTTTCCTCGGACCCCCCAATGATCACTGCTCTAAAAGCACTCGTTTCAGACGAAATGAAAGATAAAACTTACCTGCATGATTAAAATCCATTCATTTCATAACAACTCCATAGCATTTATACAAACATTTCATATTCACCAGTGGAGAGGTTAGGTTGAGATAGAGAACATGAATGTGTTCTTAGCGACTATGCATTATTACATGTCAGCAGTGAATGTGACATACATCATGCAGTTTTGCAGTGGACAATAAGACATGTGAAAAATAATAAAAAGGTTAACAATGTACATATTTCAGAATACAATCCTGAAATGCAACATGGGATGGGTTTGTAACACGATGTTATGAACTAGTTTTAATAAAGTTAATGTGTGTGTGGAAACATCCCTGGTGGGTCTGGTGCAGACAGTGAGCACAGAGATGGAGGAGGAGCGACTTTCATCTGGGATGCATGTCCTCAAACTACTCTCTCTCTCACACTGAGTAGGCACGCCTTTCTCCTACATATCAGGGCGATAACGAAACCGCTCCCATTGAGAGTCAGTCACCGCAGACCGAGTATGAAGCAGTATATCTTAGCAGAGATATCGTGTGATGCTTGGTTATCTCATTGAACATTCTTGTGTTTGAGGAGAAAATGCTCTGTTCTCTCCTGAGATTTGCATAAACGGATGACGTCTGCTCTGACCTCTTGGCGTGACAAAGGTTAATCAGGGCTGCCGAGAAGCTGTGTGTGACTTCTTGCAGATGAAGCCCTGAACGAAAATGTTCGAAGCTGACAAAACTTCCCCCGCATGTCAGACATTGAGCCTTCAAATGTGGAGCGTGTGTTCCCTGTCTGCAGCTGCCGGAGGACTGCGTGCAGACAGGGAGGTCAAACCTTTACACCTCGACGACGAGCACCTTGTAGACTGCTAATATTCTTGGAGAACTGGACTCACTTCCATGACCCGGCTCACTGGAATGACTGAGGCAGTACCATCTACAGCAGGAGCTGAGCATTCATGTGTGTCCACATATGGGTTGGTCTAAGGTGCTTCCACACCGGACCTGTTTGGTGCAGTTCGTCCGTTTGCCTGTTTGATAAGGCTGATTGAATCAAGCTACGGTCGAGACCAAACATTTAAGCTAAGGCCTGGCTCCACTTCAGGTCGGTGAGTTTCCTGTCCGATGAAAGGAAAGCGGATCATCTAAGGGATTGTGAGGCGAAGTTCTTTGGTTGAATTCCCTCTACAAATGGAAAAACCATATCAACACCATCGAGGAGACTTCAAACAAAGCCATTTGTAAGCCCAATTTATGTATTTGCTAACCATAGTAACACATGTGGGACTCATCCCGTGAAACAATAAAGAGTGTTGTGCTTCTGTCTACTTCATCAGTCCATTTTGTGCTGAAGGTGCTGGATTAGTCAACAAAGCTAACCAATAAATGTCTTTTTTAGGACCCTCAAGTGTCACACGTCCTTTAAATATGCTGGAAAGTTCCTTATACAGCTTTACAGCTTTATCCTAACTCTACCTAAGTGACACCTACTGAACATCTTTGTGGGTCATGTGACAGTTGGTGGGTCATGGGATTTAGTGTTCCCATAACAACATTTCCAAGATGTCTGCAAGTAGCTACATTTAAAACTAGAAGCTACATTTGTTCGTTGCTGAAGGAAAGATTCACCCATTTAATAATTCTAATGCTTACATAACATGTCCTTTATTATATTGAAGCTGCTGTGAACACATTTCTTGAACAAACTGATATAAAACAAATCAGATAAAGATTGATGTGACATACATGTAAAATTTCAGGTCTTTGACACTATTCTGAAAACAATGTCAGAAATGTGTTTTATGTGGTCTATTTAATCTGTTTTTTGTCCTCCATAATTTTCCTTGAAGGAGAAATGGGTCCGGGTTCTTATGGGTTATGGGATGTCACAAACCAGAACTAAAAAGAAAACTTGTATTTTTCTATCTATTGGATAGATTTGGATGACCTGTATCGTCACCCCATCACAGAACACAAAGGAACACGTTTATTATGGTGATGGAAAATTAAGTCACATTAAACGGGACCAGCTTGACAGCTGTGAGTATAACAGCCACATTGGTTGTTAATGTTCATTATGATAATGTTGGGGGCCTTTCTCACTAGATTGATCAGCTTTTAGAGCCATTTCATTGGAAAAGAGTGGGCAACACGGGGCAACACAGTTCCTCAATGTGAAGATGAGCGCTCTCTTTCACAGTTTGGGTTTGTGGTGTTAGTAGGCCTTTATGAAAACTTCAAAATACTTAATGTGACAAACTCAACCAAAGTCATATTATTCTGCTCCCGGTGAACCTAACCACCATGTAGAGGTGAACCAGAGTGGCTAAGATTGACAGACTGAACAAACTGCACCAAACGTGTAACAGTAGTGTGAACACAACCAAAATGAGTACCTATTACGCTTGACTAGCTAGTTTCTGTTCCGATGAAATTATTTTCCAACAAGTGACTTTTTGTTCCACTAGATGGTAAATGGTGTTTGTTAGCATGGTGCTAACCCTTTGTTAGCCCACTGCTGCCTGCAGATGAGCAGCAGTGGGCTAAACCCATCAAATACCGCTGCTTGGTCGGTGCTCCTCTGTGACCGACGGACCAAGGCACCCTTTAGCGGCTTTGGACGCCCTGGGCTTTCACCCAACGCCAATGTAAATCCACCCACGTTATTATTTGACACAGAGCGAATTAAGTAAAGTATTAAGTGTGCTATAGTCCGCTAAGGGTGGGATGGAGGGGTGGATGGTTGGGTCGAACAAACAGGACTTTCATCCAGGAGACCGAGTGTCTCATCTAAAACTAAAAGCCAACGTTCATTTTCTCCCGTGAGTTGTCAGTATTGTGAGTCCCATGAGTTCTGGGAGTTGCTAGTCACCTGGGTCTTCAGTCAGTCAAGTTGAACCACAATCTTAATCTAACGGAACGGTTTTGTTGCCCAAACATAACTTCCTCTTAAGACCAAAGTTTATTTTTAAAAGATGCGATACGTATAACAAGAGTATATTGACACCTCGTTCTGATACTTCCAAAACTGACACAAATGGGGAACCTAGAACATCATAGTTGGAAGCTAGACCAAGGGTTGGGAGGGCTGTCGAAGTAATATACTGTACTTCCATCTCTCCCAAGACCACAGACGCTCCTGAACAATGTGGTGACGGCAGAGAGTGGTGCTGGAAATGAGACACACTAAAGGTGACAGGAGGAGGAGGAGGACAAAGGTAATGGATGGGAGGGGGCAGTGAAGAGGAGGAGGAGGATGAGAAGAGGTTTTTTTGTACCCAGCATTCTTACCTCTGATTGGTGTACCACCTGGTGAGGTAATTTGAATGCAAATAAAATTAGAGATAACCATTAGCATTAAGAGAAGAGAAAAAAAGTGAAACAGAGAAAGACAAGAATGGCAGGAGAGCAAAGAGAGGAAAAACAGCCGTTATAAGAGCGACTGCTATTCTCACCATTTAATAAAAAGAAAACTTATTAGCTGAAAGTGAGAAAAACACGTTTTCATCATTTTCAATTAAAATCAACTGTGCAAAAATGTATTCTTGGTAAAAAACCCTTTCTCCTGTACAAACATGTGTTTTTTCCCCCCACAAGCACAACATTGTTTCAATAATATATGCATCCATACCTCAGCTACGACTGACTAGTCATTTGTGCACCTGGTTATTTACTTTCACATGGTGCTTGATACAGCTGGCTGTTTGCTCCACAGAGATGGCATCTTGTTGTCATCATCGAGCTCCCCCCCCCCCCCCCCCCCCCACCCCGCCCCTCCGACAGCACCTGGCTATCAGGCACTTGAACCTCATTCGACAACACTCCAGTCTTGGTTCCCTCTCCTGCCGATAAGAACACAAGCTGCCTGCTCTCCCTCTGATGCAATTCAAAGAAACCTGCGCTTGTGTCCTGGAATAACCTGCGTCGTCGCTGGATATATAATATCAAGCGCCAAAATTGGTGTCCTATTTATGTATTTCTATCATAGTTGATATCATCATTCGAGACATTTAATCCTGTGCCGGCATTTCCCCCCCGTGCACCATTTAAGGCTGAACGATTCCAGGAGAATATTTAATTGCAACCAATATTCCAATTTTGATCGCTGTTATTTTCTATGAATCAAGTTTACAGCACTTTTAAACAAGTTGTGCGTCTACCCAGTGTAATCTGATAAAATGATGCGGTTGCTTCTGGTTGGGGTTCTCCAAGAGTTCAAACCTGACATCAAGAGTGACGCTGTGCTTGATTTCAAAATTCTTTTAAAAAACTGGCACATTTATCTGGAGACACATTTACCATCAACCTTGAAATTAGGCTCTGCTTGACAGGCGCGTGATTCCGACATTTCCTCCACCAGCCGCCTGCTTATGCTTGACAACTACTGCACACCAGTGACTTAGTCTGGAGTATAGTTGTGAAGTGGGTTGAGCTATTCCGGCTTACAGGGGCATGATACTCCCCACAAACAGAATAAGTTCTTTCCCCCAACTTTTCATGTTGGGGGAAGAACTTATTCTGTTCATCTTTTGTGGAGAGTATCACTACAACTCCCAAGGAGTCTGTTTAGAACATTGATAAGCCAATTTGCAGCTTAAATCAATTGACTATTGGAATTGTGGATCCATAATGGATAAATTCAGCGTCTAAAGCGCATGTTTTACGTTCTACACAGACAAAGTGGTCTAACCCTGACTGGCCTCTTCTCCATGGGTATAGGTGTTTGTGTATTATTTCATTTCAAAGAAACAAAGTTAAAATGATCAACATTACCAGAACCAAGTTGTTGAAGCCTACATCATTTATCAGAATCAATACCCAACACATTGGTCTACTTTCCTCCTAACAGTGCAGCCACTGGCATTCAGAGCACATATTAAGCAGACAACAGCCTAGAGTTCTTTTTTTTAAATTAGCTACAGTGAAGACATTTCCTGGCAGCAGTTGTCATTATACCTGATGGAAAGACTGGGTCAACAACTTGCACCTGCTTCAGCTTATTAGGACACTGTTAATAACAGGTTATATCATTAATAATAATAATGTACACTTTTATTTATCCCTGTGGGTAAATTCTTCTCTGCATTTAACCCATCCTTAGTTGTTAAGGAGCAGTGGGCTGCAATGAAGCACCCAGGGAGCAACTGGGGGTTCAGTGTCTTGCTCAAGGACACTTCAACATGTACTATGGGGAGAGCGGGGATCGAACGGCGTACCTTGTGGTTACGGGACAACCACTCTCCCCACGAGCTACAGCCGACCCCGATTGCAGCTCTTGGGATTCTCGAATCACAATTTAAAAAATGACTAATTGTTCAGCCCTAGTAGCATTCATTGAGGTAACACAGTAGTAGCATTTCCTCCTGTAGTCTTGCATATCCCTGGTGTTGGTGATCTTTAGCAACTGGCACCATTTGAGCATACAAGGGCATATGCAGCAAACGGCAGAGAAAGGGATGGTTACCATGCAGATGCCGATGATCTGGATGATAAACCAAGCACATCTCCAATGTCAGTTAGGTGGTGAGAGATAGCAGAAGGGGAGGGGGGGGGGGCCCTGGAAGCTGTGTGGCCCCTGGGGTCTGATGAAAGGGGACATCAGCAGCTTTCAGAGGGCCAGACTGGGCAAAACTGAGACCTGCCATGACTTCCCTCCTCGGCCTTCTCACCGCCAGAGGAATCCTGCGCCTCAACAGCATGAAACCAGGGTGTCATGACAGGTTTGTGGGGTTTCATTGTGAAAAATAATAGGACTTTATTATATTTTCAAAATGTCTGGATTGGGAGCTTTTTTTGTCCATTGTAGCATCCACCCAAAACAGAGTCAAGTAAGGGATTGGCAGCCGTCATAATTCAGTAGAAAACTGAGCAACTTAGATGATGAACTGAAGGTGGTTTGAAACGCACCAGTTGCGTCCACATTTTGTCCATTTAGCCTTTTCCAAGCAGAACGAATGAAATTGAAACAAAATCCCATCATGTGGATGGTGGAGCTCCTCTTGCCCACGTGGCAAAGCATTCTTGGGCAAGAAACTGAACCCCATGCATGGTAGCCAGTGTGTAGTCCACTTACCATGGAAGCGTGATTGGCTGTTAGAGGGGACCTCCGTTGACTTCAACACTATCAGTTTACTTGCCATAGGGGGTACTACTGAGCCTCTGAAAACTGTTTTTCTTCCGTGGCCCTGGAGGAGCTTTGTCCAATCGGAGAAAATAACCCTGATGACGTCATAGTGATATCATTATCTAGGCTTGGGCTTGTCGACTACAATTTGTTAACAGAAAGCCTTTGCTACACACTGGGGGCATTAAATAACTCTTTGTTTGTCTATTGTTTCCATTATGTGATCCAGTTTTTTCCAAGCATGCCTATTGGTGTATGGTTGGGTATGTGTCATGGTTGGCTACGATTTCGTCACAGCAGAAGCTCTGTGTCAAATGGTTTGGCATAACGGATCGCTTCAATATTCAGATACCCACATGTCCCATCCTTTCAACCTCTCTGTCCAGTGTCATTATAACAGCGGAAAACTGTGACGCTGAAGTAGATAACATCAGAGGCTCTCCCAGCTCTGGTTTCTCATTGGCATTTACCATACTGTTGACACAGGCTAACCTGGCTTACCAGGTTTAGCTAGCAGACAGAAATTGTCCCACTGAGCGTCTGAGCGTTCAGGGGGCGAACTTGCACTTTAGAGCTCATGCTCCACATTTAATTCAACTAAGTCAAGTGTATTAAGATAATGTGACAGTATCAACGTCCTGTATCGAACAATTCAGGACAAATACTCGTAAGTAGTAGGAATATATCCGACTCTGCTGCTTCCATTTGAACCCCTCTTTTCTTTTTAAATCTGTGTCTTGCGAGTGTAACAACATTCTGGAGTTGCTGTACTTCATCACTGGAGTGCCCCTTTAATAGCCAATGACTGCAAACCAATTCAACTGGGGCCACCCTTGTCCACACATTGGCCACTGGAGGTTTCTGCTTTAAGTACATAGGATTCTTGAAACTAAATAGTCTTCAGTGACTGGTGGTGTTGTGGCCAGTGTCAACGCACAGTTATTACTGGGTTTGGGAACCAGGAACTTTTCACTCCAGCATTGTTTTCCGCAGAAGAGCGTTGTCCCGTTTCTTTTCCCATGGTCCTGGGAGATCAGATCCCGGGGGCCGGCAGTCACAAAGCTCGATGGCCCAGGACCCAGAGTGCCCATGGCTGGTCTCGATCCCATCACTCTTCAATGGGAAAGCTTTGGGTTTTAATTACTTGCAGACAGTTGAGCTCTGGAGCACCAGAGGAAGCCTTACAGAAGCCAGAGGACTTATTTTTTTTCCAAAGGAGAGCAAAGGTCTCGAATTGAAAAATGAATCCATTAGTGTTTCTTAATGGATCAAAGTCATTTAATAGGACTAACTAATTCAGGAGCAAATCCAATCACTTCTCTATATAATGAATTCTATTGAAACAGATAAATTGAATAATTGCGTAGTGCTGACTTTGCACACGGCTACATATTTTCCCTTCGCCTTGTGTGGCACAGGATAACTCAGATTCTTCATTAAAGGAAGACAGCCATCTGTGGTCGGCTGCTGTGGGACGACAGGGCCCTATGAAACAAATTGCTGTGCTATTTGGTTAATAATACACGGCGTGTTTGTCCCTACCTAAAGCACAGACTTTGAAAAAAATCTTCAGAGTGGACTTCAAAGCCACTGATATCCTAGAGCCTGTCTGTCAGCGTCGAGATGAGGGGGAGGGGGCGACCTGCTTCTGACTCTCGCTGCTTCTGGCTTTGGCCCCAGGTCCGCCGTTCCGTAGGTGCTTGCAACTTTTTTGGCGAGGAGCGAACATTTCTATTTTCTCACACAGAGCGAGAGAAAGGGCAGCTGATGGGGTGTGTGTGTGTGTGAGTGTGTGTGTGTGTGTGTGTGGATCTCGGTTCTCCAGCCAGCAGCCGCCCGGCTCTGCTGCGAGCTGTTTCTTTGGCGGAGAAAGATGCCCTCTCTGCTCCCCTGGACTCCGGCCACCTCCTCACAGAGTCCGCCTCTCACGATCAGCATCGCCGTTAACATTCATCTCTGTCTGTGGAGGGTTGAGCACTGTTGGCACGCCGCTGCTCCCGCACAGGTGCTGCTTGGAGCAATCACTGCAATCTAAGTCTGATACCCTTTTATTTCTATCACAAGCTCACTGTGCGTTTCGCTTTCTGAAAATCAAAAAGCAGATCTTTCGCAAGACATTTAAGTGTTGTTGTTTTTGACGTAAATCTTTTGTGCATCGGTACTCCTCAACCTGTCAGGGTCCCGTGTGGATTTTGTGAACCAAACCCTATCAGGTATAAATGGTCAGATATCAACCAGTTGCCGAACAGAGATCGCCAAAATGTCAGGATTAGTGCTTTACCTGAACGCAGCTGCTTTATGCGCCCGTTGCTGCTGCCGATGTCCACGGGCAGGAAGTCTTTGAACCAGTAGATCTCCGGGTCGGGATTGCCGCTGGCCGCACACAGCATCGTGGCTGTGCGCGTTCTCTCCACAACCTTCAGCTGGGGGCCCATGTCGATGGTGGGGAAGCCGTGGGGGATCTGGTCCTCTGCGACAAAAAAGGCAGACACAAACAAGCAGGACATTCAAACAAAGCAGAATCCACCTCCGATGTAAATATCGCTGGGCCACTGCATGACTAATCCTTTCTCGTCCTGGTTCTGTGTGACCGAGAGCGAGGCCGCTGCAGAACGGTGCTGAAAGAGGAAGGGCCCCCCCCCCCCCCCCCCCCCCCCCCCCCCCCCGAACCACGCTCTCATGATCTGAGACGCTGAGTGCAGTCAAATGCCAAGCCCTGACAAAATCATGGATGAAAATCAAGGGCCGGAAAATCCCATTCCACACCTCCTTCCGTGCAATAGCCAGAGCCTCACACACCTTCTCTCATAATAATCATGGCATTCACATTTCTTTTTTTCAGCATAAAAAAAAGGAATTGTGTGCTTTGAAAGTTCTTACAGTTTATTCAACATGAATTACACAGGAGTTCTCAACCCTTCTGATTGTAAAAAAAAAAGAGAAATAATATGAATAAACATCCTGAAAAATAAACTGGGCTGTAAATACATGCCACTTTCAGCTGTGATGTAAAAATATTGGTCTCCCCCCTCAGGCAAACGAGACAATTCAAGCCTGTGCATTCTTGTCTCCTTAGATTAATTATTAAAATTACAATGAGTGTCAGTGTTGAGAAGATGCGCTGCAGAACAGCAGCTGAGGATAAGGATCTTATCTCGATCATAAGATTACAAAAGACACAAAAGAGACAGACTCACATGTCTGACTCGTTCCTTTAAAGACTGCCATCATTAGAAATCATGGGAATGATTACGTGGCTTCAAGAGTGTATTTAGCCTGCGCTACAACCATGTGGAGTCTGAGGGAAGTGATATTAATACTTTTTATTGGCCGACACTTATTTGAAACCTTTGACTGATCAAGTTGATGAAGTCAGTCAGGTACTTGTAGGTCAATATATACATTTATATTTTACATTCATAAGAGACATACAAAAAATAATAAAAGAGGTCCAACTGTTCTGATTGAATGAAAGAAAGAAATAAAAACGTGTTAAGATTCCTGATGTTATGCATATCGGGGTCTGCTCCTTATACTAAGACAGTTCCACTTAAATTAGATCGAAACAATAAAATAATTGGACTTTCTTACCGTATCACAATATATTGAATGTATCGTGATACGTATCGCATTTCCCGATTATTTACAATACACAATGCTACTATTGCCTGAGCACCCTTCTCTGTAAACACCCTTCTCAATGGTGTGAGCTGTGCTGATGTGAAAGACATCCTCCTTCGTGTAGATAGAAGTTCTTTGTCTCTTCTACCATCTAAGTATTCATTTACTATTATGAAAGAACATCAAAGAAAACGTGCGTGTATCTTTCAGGACCTTCGCCTCGCTCAGAAGACATCTTTACCATACTGACAGGGTTTTAAGAGCAATCACATTCAGACCGCTGGCATTAATGCACTTTTTATCTCATACATTTATGTGGGGGTGAGATATATAATCCCAGAAATCTTTTTTCTAGTAAATTTACAATTTTTATATTATCACCCTTCTCCCCCGGCTCCTTAATTATTACTAGTTTTTTTAATCTCCTATGGCCCAAATTTGATGCAGTATTAAACACAAGTGCTGTCACTATGCTGAATGGTTCATGCTGGTGAACTGACATGTCAGTCACTCTGCTCTGCCTCTTCTCCTTAAGGTAATAAGGACCAACAAGAGTGCGAGTCACTGCTACAGGTCTTGATAATATTATCATAAAAATACCATCTTTATGGAACTTGCTGAACTACTGGCCTGATAGAAAACGTCCTGGTTTTGGAATTCTCTCTGAACTCTCAAACCACGCTAGGTTTCTAAAATGAGTCCTCAAGCTTGACAGCTCCACAAACACCACCTCAGACAACCTCTAATATTCCGCTCACTTGTCATTGAGCGCTTGAGTAATTCACTTTCACTTCATTCAGGTGAGGAAGAGGACTCTCTTCACACTCTAAATGGAAGTGCTTTGCCCTAAAAAGCATCTCATATCAAATCCAGTTTATTGAGAAGCTAGACTGCTCTATTATTAGCTCAACTACATTTTTAATTTACTCTCTGAATTGAGTTGACTGTGAACTGAATGGATCCAGAGGTGGAGTCTGAGGCCCATATATACCCTCATTGTGTACAAATATATCTATATATCTATAGATATATAGATATATAGATATATATAACAAAGTACAGTCGCTTTACTTCATTTGTACTTCAGTCTGTTGTCACTTTGGAAAAAAGAAAAAGATATCTGCCGGCCGTGATTGGTTTTCTATCTCGCTTTTGAGTGCACCTTCAGCGAGTCTACATTGACAACAAAAACAAAAGATTGCCACAAACGAAGTTACTACAGGTTCAACCGAACTCTGACCATAGCGCAGAATAACAACTTTTGTCAACAAAGCTGTCCGTTACTTACGGTTGGCCCTGATTGTAATGTCGGGTAATATGTTGGTAAATCTATGTATATAGTAAATGGACTGTAATTGGTTATCTCTTTTCTGGTCTTACGACCTCTCATGTCATCATTCACACCCATTCACACACTGATGGGTGGAGCTACCATGCAACGTGCCAACTGCCAATCAGGACTAACTAACATCCATAGAACATTCAATTTTGGGTATATTTTGGGGTTAGGTGTCTTGTCCAAGGACACATTGACATGGAATATGTTGAGCCGGGATCAAACGACTGATCCTCTGATTGAAGGACAACCCTGCTCTACCACTGAGCCTCAGTCGGCCAACAATCATTTATTTGTTAGAATTATTGTATTAATAAAAGATAACGGAAGTACATTCATCTGTTTTTTAATAATGAATCATTACAAATATGATATGTGTTAAAAATAGTAGATAGTCAAGGTGTGAAAAAATTAACTTATGAATAGAAATAAAAAAATCTTGATACAACAAGATTAATCGTTAATCGTTGTATTCAGCATGGTAGTTGTATTCAGCATGGTAGCTGAATCTAAATCAAATCGTTGTGAGGTGCCCAGAGAGAGAACAAACATGGGTGAGATCTACGGCCATGGAAACCAAAAGAGAACCAGGGGATGGGAGGTCCAGTCACTCAGTCTTCTGGAAAGAGGTCGCCCTGGTAGACCAGGGGGCTTGGATCGATGCTGCTGCATGTTGCAATCACTGTGGTGGGAGGCTGTGATCAGCCAAGGAGAGGAGGGAGAATTCCACTGATGGAGGTTTGCAGACCTGCTGCAGACCGACAGACCTGACATGACGGATGAGGATCAATTACACTCTTCACAGTCGGGACTTTCCAAGCCCGACTGTGGCTGAGAGGGAAACAATGATGCTCATGATAGGAAAATGTGCAGAAGAAAGAGTTTAGGACATAACTTGTGCTGCCGCAAGGCACACTGTTTCTACGCATCCAGTGATAATCTATATGAAATACGCTGACATCAATTTAAACTTAACAATGTCAAAAGACCACAGAATGCACCTGTACATATTGGTGCTGTGCTGTGACATCTCTTCCTATACATTTGCATTGATGATGATGATGAAAATGAGAATTTGTACCAAAAGGTTGGACCTCAAACACGGAACTAAATGTGATCCAAAATAGTCGACCATTGGACGGTTGGATCTAAAGAGCTGGACTTGACTGGTGGAAAAATGTGTTTAGAAAACAAAGGCTAATTCCATTCTAGCAGGTTACTGCATTCTCTCTGTCTGTCTCTTCCTCTCTGTTTCATTGCTTCTAGCGCCACACAAACACACTACAAACAACAAACATTGCAGTCCATTATCCTCAAACAGCTCAGCCGTGGTCACGTGGTTTCTTAAATTAAGCTTAAACAGAGGGGGATCAGTGATCCTATATTGAACTATAGAAAGAGATATGTAATGGTCGAGATGTTCCATGTTACAGTATGTAGCTAGCTATGCTGGCAGATGTAATCCACAGTCTTTATCTTACTAGACTTGATGGTCTCTTCAACCAGGGGACTACAACACCAGAATACCTGAGCAAATCGTTGATACTGTGATTCAGATGTCTGTATTCAGATAACAAAGTTGCTCATTATCAAGTCTGTTGGAGCCGACAAAGGTATTCATAGTAGAATCCAGGCTTGTTTGAATGCACACGCTTTGCATCTGGACTGGTGTTTAGAACAAAAAAATATAAATGCTTCATAAAATGACTTTGGCTGAATCCATGCATGTCTAGTACAACATTGAGAGTAAGAACAGAGCGACAAGGTGCAGAGGCATTCCTCAAAACCTCAGGCAGGGAATTTAAATGCAACAGAGTTTGGGATTTAATATCCCAGTCTGTCAGTACTGCTGGCGTTTTGAAATGCATACCTTTCACACTGTAAAAGAAGAGCGCATGATTTGAAGCAAAGGACAAAAGAAAAATATCATTCAGGGCTGCCATGATCACTGGAAAGTCTGGACGTGACCCCCCCCCCCTCTTACACATTCAGTTCCCACCAACTCTCTGAAGCTGCTAATAATTTCACGGCGACTGTGTGTGGCTGTTCTTTCTGAAACAGACTGCGTTTACAATGAGGCTCATTGGCTGTGGGGACATGTCTGAGTTCTGTCAAATTCATTAAATGTGTTGTAACTCTGTAATGCTGTTCATTCTGTACACATGACATCTATTATCTGTCCATCCGGGGAGAGGGATCCTCCTCTGTTGCTCTCATGAAGGTTTCTTCACTTTTTTCCCCCATTAAAAGGTTATTTTTCTATTTCTTGGGAGTTTTTCCTGATCCGATGTGAGGTCCTGGGACAGGGATGTCGTATGAGTACAGATTGTAAAGCCCTCTGAGGCAAATTCGTAATTTGTGATATTGGCCTATAAAAAAATTTACTGAATTGAATTGTCTGTGGGGACATGCCCAGACTTGTATTGCAGTGTCTGTGGGAACATGTCTGGGAAAAAAAAATGGGTGACGATAACTACTTCTTATAAAGAGTCTATGCGTTTAACATATTCATTTTCATTGCTGATATTGTTTGGACACTCGCACAGAAACTACACGTACACCCTCCTATAAGGTTATGTACGTTGTGTACTGGCAGACACACGAAACGTGAGTAAGAGGAAAGAGTTTTCATCAAGCTACAACTTCAGCTGTCTTTTTCTGGTGCAAGCCACACGATTCTTTTGTGAATTGGCCCCTGGGTGTACTGGCTGCAGGCGCTTTCTGGGACAGATCTGATTCGAGTCTTTTTTTGTGTGTCTGAGAGCATTCAGAAGGAACATCACTTGGTTTATTTAAAATGATGTGTTGTTTGAGTAGTTCACTCTCAGAACTACTCAATGTTTCTCGCTGTCGCATTGAGAGTGTATTTCAGCGGTTGTGTTCACTCCTCTTGTTCTTTATCACAGCTCTGCTGTCTGGACCCCAAAAGCTGCTTGAAAACAATTATCAGCTCTGGGAGCAGTTAACCTATGTACGCCTTGACAACCATTAGTGTCCAACCAACCACCGAGCGGACTTTTGGCATTCAAGCAGCGCCACAACATTAGCCTCGGGCCAAATGCCAACGTTTCACTCGTATGGTGTGGACAAATAGGGGGTGGCTGGAAAGACTTGGGACAAAAGACAACACGTCTCTCATTGTTTCTCAAAGGAATCCCTTCCACATGTCCATCCTGTCATGACCGAACAAAGACTTGAACCTGAACGCACGACTCAAGGCAAAGTAACAACAAAAAAATCGCAGTTTTAATTAACTGGAACAAACAAACAGAAAATCTACATGAACAAAGTAACAAAATATCATGACCTGGTGACTGGTGAATTTCATGGAAGTGGCTGGTTCTCTGGTACAAAAGACAAGACGAACTGGCACAGGACAAAGGGAGACGCAGACAATATATACACAGGGTAAGGGCACAGGTGGAAACAATCAGGAGGGAGGCAGACAATCAGACCAAAGGGGAAACACACAGGGGAAGGAACAAGTTGCCTGAGTTGACTTTAAAAAAAGAAAAAACAGGAAATCAAGAGACAACATGGACACAAGACACAAAACTGATTAATTTAACATGACAGTTTCCTGGACATGACACATCCATCACTTTAATCAAGCAGATGCTGCACTGCCTCTCAGGAGGAGCTTCATGCTCTTAATCAGATCTAGCTGGAAAATGTTGAGAGCAAAGGAGCATCTCGGTGTGAGCAGGGCGCAGGGCAGTTAGAATATTTGGCCGGTGCAGCAACAATTAAAAGAAACATGCGACTCCGGCACTTGATCTGTACCTTTCTAATGGGTGCACATTTAGTTAAAGAGGAGGACGTGGTGCTTTGGATATTCTGCTGCTGTACTAACATTCTTGGTTTATAATCAGAGAGAGATTTACTGTGTACCAAATTAGGTTATATATTAGGTTAAAAGGGACTTCTTTGGAGTGATGAAAAGTCTTCTAAAAGATCACTGTTTCGATCATGGTGGGGAGCACTAGATATGCCCTGTGGGATTTTGGAACGACCCCAGACAGAATTTGACAATCCTGAGAGAAATCTTTGGTAATAATCCAAAAAGGCAGTCCTTCGGTCTCACTGTCAGACACGTTCACGTTCAAATGATGCTGATTTATTGCACTTTTAACACCCTTTAAACCCTGGGATTTGGATTCTTTAAACAATCAAAGAAATTACACCATTTATCACAACCAGAAGCAAAACAATGTTCATCCCTCCGAGGGTTCTTGATCACATCATGTGTGACAAATGCTTCCGTCAAAAAAAGCAACCAAAACAAATATAAAATGGTGATATTTCCCTCAAAAACATGTAATCCGAGATGGTAACCAGATCCTGTAAAAACATTCAACTCTGAGCTCCTCAGCGACACGAGGAAGCCATGATTGACTCGTCTGGAAGTGAACACAGAGCAGAGAGATACAGGAGAGGATGGAAGAATGACGTAAATAGTTCAATATGTATACGGTAGTCAGAGAGAAAGAAAAAGAAGAAAGGAAGGCCCAGAAACTGCTGGGTGTCCAGAGGGTTAAGACATGGCAGTTGTGCAGATGGGACCAACTTCAAATTGACATTGTAGAATTTGACAAAGATTGGATGAGATGTTTTTTCAGATCTCGCTAGCCCTGTGACATGAAACGATCAGCCAGTGGAGAGGGGGCTTAACACCAATATCTCCCATAGCGGTTTGATTAGGATGGCATTAAGATGGCGACAGACCTTCCATGTTTTAATCAAGAGTGAGAATCTATTTCCATATCTCATTTAACTCTGCACGTCTCTGCTGTTGTGTATGCGCACACCTAGGCATGTACACAAATACAAATGACACACACTTTACATTTTCTAATAAGCTGTTAATGGGAGCTTTTTGAAGCCGAGCCTTTGAAGACACCCCCGCCCCCCCTCGGCGTCTCGCGGCCGCGTGGAGTTTACTCAGAGGCCAGAGCGTTACACTCAACAGCTTCAGCACAACTATTACCTAGCAAATGTTTGCGTTTTTAATTGTGTGGAATGCAGAGCCTCCCCAACACCCCCTCCGTCCATCCCTCCATCAGTCAGTATGTGATGCATTCATAATTACATATGATATTAGGGATCACTATCAGTAATATGTAAAGGCTGGGTTATGCTAGAGAATAACTCATTCATACCGTGGAGGGAAACGCAGAGGAACTGTCTCTTTAACACGTCCAAATAAAGTCTGAGTTACTGAAGATAAAATGATGATATTCAGATGGTATTTTATGTGTTACTGTTTGACCTTAATCTTTAGTATAACTGCACAAAGAGTCCAGGCAACTCAACATAACCAAACCATACAATGACCAACAGAGTCATAATAAATGTAATCGGGGGCTTAAAGGCAAATTGATATATTTGTCTTAATCAAAACAATGAGGTGTTCAGAAATATTAGTATCTGCTATGAATCTGTTAAGAACATGAATATTTGGGGAAAACTTGCTATTACTGACTTAACTTGCTAATACCAAAAACTCTAGACAGCAAAGCTGGGGCCTAGTTTTACACAGTGTGTAATCCAGCCTTGGTTGTTGATGGTCCCACCATGACTGACATCCTCAAAAATGTAGTTACACCTCAAGGTTGAAGTGAGGGAAGCCACTCTATGCAAATGTATACAGTGTGACTCAAAGCAATTTACATGAGGCAGCGTCTCTCCAGGGTGTCAATCTCAATAAGAAAACAAATAAGAGAATATAAGGCACGAAACATGAAATATAATAAATATCAATGGGTTAAATCCTCCACTGAGCTATAATATCTAGACTGAAGACATTGAATGTAACCAGAGGTATGATTCAGCCTTCATTTTGTCTGCTGAACCTGCCACTGTGTCCCATGGAGATAATTGGAATGCCATTCAGTCTTCTGGTGCCAGTGCAGGTAACTTACTGACAGATGGCCTTCACAGCGTGACGGGAAAGTTAAAGAAAGTCCCCGCGAGTTCGAGACGACATTACGGAACACGGCGTGGAGCTCCGACTGAGAACTGCGAGCGGATAAATAATGTAACTGTCAATGTCACCAGTGAGTACGGCAGAGATCGAGGCAGACGGGACGGAAATCTGATGGCTTTAATTGCTTCTTTATCAGCCTGCAACACCCAGGCGTTGCATGTCTTGTGTGGGCGTGCATCTGTGTGTGTGTGTGCGTGTCTCTGTCATTGTAACCCCCCCCCCCACACCATGCTCCTGTGTACTGTAGGCTATGTTTCGCGGAGTGAGCTTGTGAGCCTGGAAGCCGAGTGCTGGGCCTGTTGTGAGGAGATAAACGGCAGAGGAAGATGGCAGATAGTTGAGTTGGAAATCTCTTTGCTGCAGAAGCCACTCTAGCAGCATTGGCTCTATACTAAATATGTTCCTTCTACAAGAACATACGGGGGGGGGGGGGTCCACACAACACTTAATCTGGGGACTGAAAGAAACACGCGTTACGCACGGATCTAAAAGTAAGATTCAGCTGGTGAAATGAATGCATGCTTTGGAGTTCAGCCTCACTCTCCTCTGCAGACCGCTGCTCACTCACAGGTTGCAATGTTTCCCTTGGGAACTACCTGTGTGAATGCACGGGTGTGTGTGAGCGTCGTGTGCGAGATTGGGTTTACTGAAGGCGTAAATATGTGAGGCCTAGCTCCAATCTGAATGTGTTCAGTCGTGGGGGGGGGGGGGGGGTTCGGTGCTCAGTGGTCCGGAACCGCGGCTCTGTGCAGAGGAGCTGAAGGGCCGGCGGACCTGAGCTGTAGCTGTAATTGACATTGTTGCTTTAGAATGAAGGAGGATCTTTTTGTTCCTCTTTAGAGAGCAGTATGCGCCCGGCGGAGCTGCTATCCATCATTCTGAGCAAGGTGCTTTTGACAGCTAGAACGGGATATCCTTTCATTCAATCTCGGGGAGGGCTCGTGCACGCAGCCTCCTGCGCGACCACACAAGAGTTAGATTCCTGATGGAAGACTTAAATGGTACGATCATGGCTTGTTTGAGTCTCTTTGGAAGATCAGGCAGGGACATCAGCATGAACGTCTGCACCTACCGGCCGGACGCATTGCTACTGAATGAGTCACTCCAGACAGAGATAGTTTGGCTTTCCTGCTTCCCAGCCTCTAGATGAAAAAGACATCGTAGTCCTGGTAACAGCCAAGAACAGGAGTTCTAGACCAGAACTTTCAGTGTCAAATCGCCTTGAAATAGGTATTCATGGTTCCCAGGGGATGAGCACTTACAACAAACCACAATCGTGTTTTCTCATCTGACGTACTTACATTAAATTACATGTCATTTAGCTGACGCTTTTATCCAAAGCGACTTACAATAAGTGCATTAAACCATAAGTCCAAACTCAGAACAACAAGAATCAAGCAAGTACAATTTCTTCAATAACGTTAAACTACAGAGTGCTATCCGTAAGTGCCATTTAAGAGCTACTAAAGTGCCATACTACAAAGTGCTATCAGTAAGAGACATTTAAGTGCCACTAGAGTGCTACTACGGCTCTACCTTCCCTATCCAAGGTATAGTACTTATGTACTAAAACATTATGTTGAATGCTGTAGAGACTGTTGCCATGGTAATTGGTGTCTAAAGGTGTTTATAGGACTTTCTTCTGGGCTATTGCTGTCAGTTATTTATTCCATCTTAGGTTACGGTGGATGTTTGTGTAAAATCTGACGAAATTCTCTCCAGGTTTTCCTGATATATCACGTTCACCAGGAAGGACAAACATCCAGATATACATAAGGCCTTCGGCCGTGTTTGGCGTGAGCTGGGAGGCATAAAAAATGTTTTAAAAAACTGACATTTGCAAAGAATATCACTGATCCCCAGAGAATGAAGCCTTGACTTTTCATCACCATGAAGCAAAATGTTTCACCCGTCAAGATGCATCAACATTTAAAGAGCAGAGACAATACAAATGTCATGGTCCCCAGAGGAAGAACTCTGAAGATCTCCTGAAAGTTGATTGGTCTACCAAACATTTTGTATTGCGAGGTTCTAAGAAGACCACCTCAGCGTGAGATTTAATCGTGTCTTGATTGTTTTCGTAGTCATTGTATAATGTGTATACCGTCACGTACATATGATCTTTATTGACATAAAACTGTCAATAAAGAAAAGACCCCAGCATGCTTTGTATATGTGCCTGTTTCTGATCTTGTGCTCTAAGGCTTCCAACACCGTGACTATACATCTTAAATACATACGTGCAAGTGTATACACTGCCAACATGTGCCTCAGTGTGTTATGCAAAGCTAAACTAGACACAAAAAAGCACTTTGCACTTTCAATGCAAATATTACAAGAACATCTCTAGCAGGGCTATTGCAAATGTCTAAATCACTGTTTGTTTATCACCCCAGATTATCTTAACAGTATGGTACGGCTCAGAGCATCGCCCTAATCACAGCATTGAGATGACCAATCAACCACATTATCATCGAATAGGATGTTTTATCTATTTGAGTGTGTGTGTGTGTGTGTGTGTGTGTGTGTGTTTACACCAGTGTCCTGCCCACTCTAATTACCACCCATAGCAGCTCCCAAAGGGTTCCCCATCACAGCCACATCAGGCCCCTTGGTCCCCACACAGAACAGCTGCTATTAACACACACACACACACACAATTATATTGTCATTGAGTTTTAGATTTTTGTACAACTTCAAATGCCAATTCCAGCAATTCCTGTCCTTACCCTACTTATCATACAGTAACGGCATTCTCTGGTAGAGACATGATCCTAATGCGTTGACACCAAATGCAAAGTTTGGTTTTCTAACATATCACGGATTCCACAGCATGCGTAAAGCAGCATCAGTGGTCATTTCAGCCACCGTTGATGAACCGTAAAGACCCCCTTCTCTCCAGTGCGTTTAGCGCGAGTAACCCCAATAAACACCAACGGCCAAACAAAAATTCAGTGAGCGCTTGTATGAACCCGGCATTATTGTTGAGTTTGCATATTTACTGACCTTCCCTGCCTTATCTTTGATTGATGTTCAATTCTATGCTTGACTGATTAAAAAGGTAACATTACACAATACCTAATCAGAATACTGATAGCTGAGCAGTGTCTTCATATCATTTCTCTAGTCTACCACTAGTCGGCACCTACCAGAGATGTTACCAAGTCATTTTTGACATGCCCAAGTCTCAAGTCTTTGAGCTAGAGTCCAATCAAGTCTGACGTCTTGACAATATAAACTGAACTACCAGACGTCTGTGCTGTTTTGGGAATTTAACAGAGGCTTCAGACGAGTGATGAGAAGACGGCCCTGTGAGTGGGAGGAGCCACGTTGCGTTGCCACAGCAGCGGTGTGTATAAACTGGCTGTTGGAGAGGAGAGAGCGTGTGAAAGCACAGCTGGTACCGGTGGTTTGATGATGAGGAAAATTATGAACAAGACCTTTGAGGACGAGTCACAAGTCACTATATGAACCACTTAAGCTCAGAGTCATGATGTCTGTCAACTAACACCACCAATCACCACTCACCTCTCTCTAAATGACAAGACATGTACTGTATATCTGCATCAACTATCTGGATGACGGACAGTCAGGGGACACTATCTAGAGACAAGTGGATCAAAATAGGGGGACACGTTCCCCCAGCCTCCAGTGGAAAGGATTCCATTGAGAGGACCATAATAACATCAACAGTCCATTTCTACTCTGTACTTATCAAACAGAAACCTCACCAGTGTTAGTAGAAGTCTGTCAGCTGATTCAAGTTGGTATGCCATTAACAGCTGATCATTAATCTGTGCTTTCCTATCTCCTTCCATTGATTGTTGTGAACAATTCCTGTTCATAACCTGTTAAAGTTCTGTCCCATTTTGTGGGAAGAGCATGTTTGCACCCCGCTCCATGGACACCTGATGGAACTCCCACTGATAGAGCAGCGGGAGTTGGGTTGATGTGCTTGAGCAGCTTGTAAACAGCCTGCAGCGTCTCTGTCTAATGTTGTGTGAGTCTATAATCCATTCACTGGATGACTTAAGGCCACAAAGAGCACTTACAAATCATTTCCAGAATCCCCAGAAGCCAATACAGAGCGAGGGGTCGACCACCATGGGGTAATCCTACAGCTGGATGTGATGTAATAAAGATGGCTGTGGTGGGGATGAAGGAGTGAGATGGGACTTGGTTTCATGATCAGTTCTACAGTGAATACAACAAGTGTTAAATAAGAGTTCAGTACTGAAAGTTTACATTACATTTCTGGTCAGATTTGTAATAATGTTACATTTCTGGTCAGATTTGTAATAATGTTTAACCAGGTTGTCAGAAACCAACATGTTGCCAATGTTCCCGTTAGTTAAGCCTTTCTTTTGTACTGCTGCTTGTGTTTTGGCTTTTAACAGCTCTACAATAACCTGTGGCCCCGCAGTGCTGGGAAGTAGGAGGGTAGCCAGGAGGGTTAGGGCCCCTGACCTGACCCTGGCTCAGGGGCCCTTGGATTGTTCTGGACATGTGTTGGCTTTAAACACCTGTTTCCGGAGGAGGACGTGACCTAACGGCCATAACTGCCACTTTCACTGGGAGTCAGATACTTCTCTGCATGCTTTCACGCTCTGCGACCTTCTGTCCCTGAGCATGTGCTGAGGCAAATGTTTCACTGAGGTTTCTCTCTCTCTCTCTCTCTCTCTATATATATGTATATATATATATATATATATATATATAAATAAAACACTTAATTTATGTTTCAACTATTTCCTTTATTTAAAAATAATTGTGACGAAGATATGTACTTGGGACAATTTAAAAACAACTTCTCAGTTCTGTGTTGTACAAACTTTGATCACTGTTACTAAATGCACTGAAACACATCTTTGACATATTTATCGGTCCATACAAATGATGATGACCATACGTCTGATGGGTTGACCCGGTATTTTGTTCCACCAACAGTCAGACATATCTTTTAAAACTGTTGTCTGGTTGGTGCTTGTAGTAGAACAATGGTGTTCAGGTATGAAGTAAGAAATGGTTGCAAAGAATCACAGTGCTGGAGATTGTCTGGAGAGCCTGGGAAGACCATTTTAGGGGCCAGTTTTCTTAAAGTGTATAATCACTTGAAAATAACAATGGTTGTGATTTCGTTAGCTTAGAATAAGCCATTAACTCCCACATAGGGGGCGGGTCCTTTTCATGAAGCCTGCTGCCATGTTTCCACAGTTAATGTTAATGGTTTGCTAAGTTGGCATACTTGTGGTTTTGTTGTTGCCTAAACCTCAGTTTAAGTACTTATCTTAAACCCAACCATGATGTTTATCCTAAAACTAAGCAAGTGTTCTGAGTTGAATTCCCGTTAACCCCATGTTCACTGAGTTGGCTATTGACCTGCGTCATGTTCAGCATGTGAATAAAGAACCAATGCTGCTGTCTTCTCTACTCTCTGTGATCTCAAACAGGGCCCACTAACTGCCCTATTCACTAGAAACTGTGATATTCTGCTTAGTGGAGCCCAATAGGTGCACAGGGTGCACGTGTTCTTGTGTGTTCACATCTGAGCTGGTCCCATTGTGTGAACTATGTGTACTTATTTTCTACATTTGGTCTCAGAAACAGGCTTGAGGAGCCTTTTTTAACCACGGATCCGATGTGTTTTCGTCTCTAAGCCCATCATCGTATTACCTGACATATTTCTAGAGTTGCGTGGTTCCCTGTAGTCAGCGCTCATGTGTTGGGCCCCCTCCTGATGTGGACCACCTTCCAGACAGGCAGCAGACAGCGCTGAATGCGCAGATATGTGCGACGAAATCCAATGCCATGTTTTAAAGCTCTCCCCTGCCTTGAGCTTTTGTTGTCCTGCCTAAGTACAGGCTATTATGTTCCAGAGGGGATTACTGAAATAGCGAGCATAATACACAGGGCGTCATGTTCACACACTGACAATATGTTATGAAACTTTAGATGCTGCGGAACTCAAGTCTCGCATGGAATCCGTGGTTGTCTCACGACCTGGGCCACGGAGGCTGAATGGTCAAAGAAAGGGAGTCGCCTCTGTGTTCCTTAATGCCAGGGGGAGGCTTTCCTGTTTGAATGGGGAGTTTCTATAATGGGCCACGGGTCCAGCTGGAAATGGCAAACTGGATATTGTTAGCATTCCTACATTTGAGAACGATGGGCACAGCAGCCAGCGGCATTTTCTCTTTTTGTCTGAGGGGAGACTACTGGATTAAAAGAAAGACTAACAAGCTGTTGCCGGAGGAACAAATGCAGAAGACTTTTCCCCCTTCACTCCGTGAGGGGTGAAGGGATATAATTGAGGGAGATTCAGGCGTTGGAGTTATGTCCAACTAAAAGTGTTGTTTCAGAGTGTGGAATTTAAGGGTGTCAGAGTTTGACTTAAGGCACTTTCTGTGTAACAAGACACGTTGGTATGAATGAGAGCTCCCCAGCAGCCTTCACCATCAGAGGCGGGTTAAAAGGAGACAGTGAGAAGCCCAGTGACGAGGGGGAATCATCTTTATGAGCCCAAATCGGACATCTGACAATGTTTTGGTGGGAGATTTTTACACGGTCCACACCAGAGCTCTTTAAGGTCATCTGTTGTCCCGGTCACACCAATAATGATTCACAGAGTAGGTGTTTCCAAGTGTTTCTAACTTCTGGGTTTACTCACTGCGGCCCACTGAATGTGTTTCTCCTGCCAGCCTCGTCCGTGGCTTTCTACCTGGCCCAAACATTACCTTTTTTACAAATATAAAACCTCCATGAATCACTAATTCATAATAGAAAGAGTCATAAAAGACCATGATGTAGTTCGAGTCCTGTCAACAGCTTTTACAATAATGGTCCGTGGGGAAAACATTGTTGCTGTAATATCGCGTTTGTTACACAGAACCATTTGAGAAGCTGTCACCTAAGCCACGCCCCTAGCTGCCAATAGCTCCTCACAGGATGCTGATTGGTCCGTGCTCTAGTTTACCAAACACAAACGCATAATTTCATGCCTGACTAGATGGATTTTCGGGGATTTTTTGTTCCCGCAAATCTCGCATGATCTCCTGATATCGCATTGGCGTGAAAGGTAACCATAAGTGGCTAGAAATCTAGCTTTGGTAGCCAACCAGACAACCAGGATGTTTTTGTATCACAGACTTCTGTTATTGTCGTAGCAATTGATTTTCTGTGGGAGATTTACATAAAGATACAGCTAGTATGATGGCTTCCTCCGTCTGATGGCTATATAAGGACCTCTATCCATTTTCTGGCTCTGCATTCCTTCAAAAGTCACTAATGTTGATAGATGGTTTGCTAATGGTCAAAGCTCAGCGTTGATTTGCTTCACGTCGTAAAAGCAGTGATTTTATTGAAATGTATTTATTTTGAAGCTGCTGTGACCAGTCCCTAATACGCAACATAATAAGTTAAATACTGAGATCTGGGCACGCAGCTACGTCATTAAAAAGAAGTCCAACAGTGTTTAATACTCGAAGATGATACGACGGGTTTTAAAGAAATCTCCAGGGTAGTTTAAGTATTTTGAAATAACTTCAGAACTCTGCTCATTAAAGAAATGCATTCAGTGCAATGCCTCATTGTACCGCCAGGATGTTTAGTGGAAAGTACCAGAAATAACTGTTTACATTGAACGCACCTGAGAGGATCACGTGGACACGCCTGCGCACCAACCGGAAGACGACTCAGTCTACGAGCAAACTATGCACCAATGTATTGCCTGTATTCTTAACCAATGGGGTGAAGCCACTCCTTCTTCTTCCTAGTATATCTACCTGTCTGTAAGCTCGGCTCGGGGCTCGTGGGTGGAAGTGTAAGAGACCTCAGCTGAGACCACACTCTGTATCACAACTTATTCAATACGCTTTATTATAACCATCTATTCAAGACGTCCTTCTTACCCCTCTTGAAGATTGTTGAACACGACAGTAGCCAGACTTATTGTGGAAGAGAAAAGAAAAGGCAACCTGAAATATCATAACCCAGACTGTTTGTTTGTAAACATCCAGTTTCAGTTCACAAAGCCACTTCCTAATTCAACTTTGACCTTTTACTTACTGTAGCTGTGTGTACACAGTTTTCCTCTCCAGTGAGAGTGTAATGGGGACATTGTAGGCGTCCTCACATTCAACTTTGACCTCCAGATCATCTGAATAACCTGCTACTGTTTTTCTTGTTGGCCTTGGTCAGATCTCAATGCAGTGATGTCAATGTGTTGCCCAACTTCAGCAATTAATTTGCTGAGTACAAAGTTATGAGAACTGATAGTAATGAAGGTCAAGTCTAGAAAGATAAGAGGTGCCCTCCTTGCAGTGCGAGTTCAGTTTGTGTGATTTGTCTTCAGGAGGGATTGCGATGACGTGGTGATGAGACACCAATGTGAACTCTGTACAAGCAGGTGGGAGAAGGCTTCGTGAGACTTTGGCTTGAACTCTTTTGGTTTTGATGCTACACTTGGGATGAAAAAACAGAAACCAACTCCTATGTGTGCTGGCCGATTCCGATTCTAATCAAAATATGTTTCGACGAGAAATCAAAGCTATTGAGTGGCAAAAAATAGAAACCAATTTGACACTAACCTATCAACGTCAAGTCCATCGGGTTGGGTTCAAAGGATAAATCTCCAATGACGTTGTAGAGATAAACATGAGGACCCTGGTACAAGCTGTATCAGGAAGCCTTGGCACGAAGACCAGCAGCTCTAATTAACAGTGTTTCATAAGGAGGGAGAGGGAGGGAGGTGGACTTGTATGAGCAGTGAGGTCAGTATGTATTGGCAGAGCAGATTAAGGCTCACTGTTGGTTTGGGAAGGGGTCAAACCAACAGGACTCTTTGTCACATCACTTATTAGTCAATTGTCTCATTAGTCAGTATTGTGACGTACAGTCAGAGTTGGGCTTTAGAGGCTCTAACAGTAGCGCTGGTAATGGTGCGAGAACATTTTGTCTCGTCTTTATTCTAACCAACGCCTCCAACACAAACTGTGTGAAGTTACGGCACTCAAAAACAGAGCAGACTCTTCAGGTCTCGTGCAAGAAAAAAACAAGAAAAATAAATTTAAATACTGTAAAATGAGGCAATGTGCAGGAGAGAAGATTAGTTTAGAAAGCACACACCGTTTGTCTTGAGAACTGAGATGATTTTCTTTTAGAAGGAGAATAGAGCCATGAACTGACGACTGATGAGACATACCACATTGTTCGGCTGGGATAAAGGCTCATGATCTAGTGTCTGCTAGACGACACATGTCTATGTAGCAATCGGAGCTCATTGGTTTCCATTAGCTCCTCCTCTTCCCTTCGTTAGCAGCTGCTGGACCGAGACTGAGTGTTGTCAATAGGCCCGAATGTGTGTCTATTAGGTCATTTAAGCAAAGATCTGAGGACACAAAGGAAAGCGTGTGTGAAGACTAGACACCCAATATGTGGGCAAAAGAAAAGAAAAGGAACTTTTGGATCATTACTTTAACTAAGAAAGAAAAGGCCTGGAAATAAATAAAAAATAGAAAAGACAGAGTGGGTGGAGGATTGGAATGTTTGCCGAGCTGTTATCGCAGTCCTTTACCCCCCGGGGAGACGGAGAGGACACCTACAGCAGAAGCATTGTCACATCTGCTGTGGAAGGGAAACAGACCTACGCATGTCTCCAACTCTGTCCGTGCCAACATTCTCTTTCTCTAAGTTTCTCTGTCACTCTTTGAATTTCTTACTTCTCTTTGTCAGGTTTAAAGAACTATAAATGTTGTTTGTATTGCGTCTAAAGCCTGAATGCCAGCAGCGTCTTGTCAGGAAACTGTGCGAGGACGAATGGAGAGATAATGAAAACGTGTGGTCCACAAACAGGGCTAGCAGACTGCATGTAATGCCTTTCATTTGTTCTATGTCTGACTCATTTACCATCACAACGGAAGAAGAAACCTGTCTTACTCTACAACCCACTGTAAAATAAGCAGTGCATTAAAAAGGTTTTTAGACCAAATGATCAAAAGACTCAATGTAATGTGATTTATTTCGTAAAACTTTTGTAAAAACTTTGGCAGATAAAAGGACATTAAAGCTTTAATTGACTCGTTCTCTTACTTTAAATAAAAAAGGTGTTTTCTAATTGAGTTAGTATTTAATAGCGGAAGTAAATGGGCAATTAAGTATATATGAAACGTGAATTATGGAACGAATATAGCTTTAACAACCAAATAGTTGCGCTTTAAGGTTCACTCTTAGTCATGCAAAAGCTCCACTGAAATGCATTCAGGAAACTCAGAAATCAGGATGAGGAAGCAGCAGCTGGACCATCAGGGCTTCAGGTGAGGTCTTACATTGTTCTGTGTTGAGGTGTATTAACATGGCTGACAGTGTAAACATTGTCTACCTGTTTGATGTTAATTATTATGATGTTAAACATGTATGTGCAGACTAGGCTAAGTTTAGGGAACAGTCAGTTTGAGTCGTTACATTACGTGTCATTTAGCTGACGCTTTTATCCAAAGCGACTTACAATCATGTTACATTCATACACTGTAGAACAGCTACAGGGAACAATTCAGGGTTAAGAGTCTTGTTCAAGGACACATCGACTAGGGCGGGGATTGAACCACCAACCCCCTGATTGAAAGACGGACCTGCTAATCAAGGACACATCGACTTGGTCGGGGATTGAACCACCAACCCCCTGATTGAAAGACGGACCTGCTAATCAAGGACACATCGACTTGGTCGGGGATTGAACCACCAACCCCCTGATTGAAAGACAGACCTGCTAATCAAGGACACATCGACTAGGGCGGGGATTCAACCACCAAGCCCCTGATTGAAAGACGGACCTGCTAACCACTGACCCACAGTCGCCCAGTGAGTCGTCATGAAGTGAGTGTAGCAGTGTCCTGGACATGAGGAGTGAACCATACCATCCTGACCTTGAAAGTGGCAAAGTAATATACTCGGTATCTGTGGCTGCATTATAGCCCTACATTGAAAAAGGTACTTTGTTTTGAGTGTTTCAAAGCATAACCATCAAAAAGACCACTTTGGGAAAAAATGTCCCAGCCTTCTGATTAAATGGTTTCAGTAATTGAAAAAATGCCATTGAAAGCTTTTATCGCCATCAAGTGAGTAAAGCACACCATCATGCTGTAACAACAAATGCATTGGAGAAAACACCAGTTCACACCCAACTCTGACGTGCAGTGGCTAAAACACAGCAGGAGGCAAGGCACTGTCGAATAAAAAGTATGATAGATTTATTTTAAATGTTCTAATTTTATTTGTCTTTTTTCACTACACAACTGGTAAAAGTTGTTTATATATATATATTTTGTATATATAATATACTGTCACACTATATTGGCATTTTAGCAGAACTTTTCTTACTCTTTTATTTATTATTATTATTTATTTGGTGCAGAATACTGTTTTGTATTTAGGTTTTATTCCTGCAATTATGTTTAAATCAGTTCAAAGTTACACAAATGTTAATATATTTTAATAAATTTTGCTTGTTCAACATAATATCAACTACATTTTTCTTTATATGGGGGGGGGAGCTGGCAGTGTCCCTACCAATGCTGAGACCAAACCTACGTCCTTGCTTAGTTTGCTCTCTCTCTGACTGACGACTGGTTTCCTTTTATCCTTATGTCCTCTGCCCTTATGTTCTTCATGCCCTTCAGTCCTCATGTCCTCTGTCCTCATGTCCTTCTGTCTTCATGTCCTTCAGTCCTCATGTCCACATGTCCTTCTGTCTTCATGTCCTTCAGTCCTCATGTCCTCATGCCCTTCAGTCCTCATGTCCACATGTCCTCATGTCCTTCTGTCTTCATGTCCTTCAGTCCTCATGTCCTCATGCCCTTCAGTCCTCATGTCCACATGTCCTCATGTCCTCTGTCCTCATGTCCTTCTGTCTTCATGTCCTTCAGTCCTCATGTCCTCATGCCCTTCAGTCCTCATGTCCACATGTCCTCATGTCCTTCTGTCTTCATGTCCTTCAGTCCTCATGTCCTCATGCCCTTCAGTACTCATGTCCTCTGTCCTCATGTCCTTCTGTCTTCATGTCCTTCAGTCCTCATGTCCACATGTCCTGTCCTCATGTCCTTCTGTCTTCATGTCTTTCAGTCCTCATGTCCTCTGTCCTCATGTCCTTCTGTCTTCATGTCCTTCAGTCCTCTGTCCTCATGCCCTTCAGTCCTCATGTCCTTCTGTCTTCATGTCCTCTGTCCTCATGCCCTTCAGTCCTCATGTCCTTCTGTCTTCATGTCCTCTGTCCTCATGCCCTTCAGTCCTCATGTCCACATGTCCTCATGTCCTTCTGTCTTCATGTCCTTCAGTCCTCATGTCCTCTGTCCTCATGTCCTTCAGTCCTCATGTCCACATGTCCTCTGTCCTCATGCCCTTCAGTCCTCATGTCCTCATGTCCACATGTCCTCTGTCCTCATGTCAGTAAAAAGATTAGTTATGAATAATATATTCAGTATCTGCCACCCTAAATGTTACACACTTGTCAGTCATGTGAGTCACTTGTGGGTTCTAGTTAAATGAACCACTATCTTTTCCTAAACCTAACTTCCTGTGGAGATCCTGGGGAGCTCCACGCTGTCCCTGAGACCTGAAGACTGATCCGGGTTCATGTCAGCAGGGACACTGAAGCGATGACGAGCAACACCTTTCACACCCATCCATTGAAAAGTGGGTTACCAGAGTAAACAATCACAAGCTATAAGGAAACACAGTTATGTCCACTGTGGGAAAAGGAATGTGTTCAGATTTTTAAACTTGATTGTCAAATGCTTGAACAACTTCACTTCTCCCTGCTTGAGTCAGACGTTACAGTCTGCAGGTCAAAGGCTCAGTTTCATTCATTTCCTGCAGATGTGTGGCAGCAGTGCAGCTACCACTCATCTGTCATAATGTGTCATTTATCCTCGCTGATGAAGCTTAGTTCAACCAGACCACTCTCTGTCTCTGAATGGCAGGATGTTCTCCGGCCTTTCTACGCTTTTTGGTGCTTATAAGCCAAAGGGACGGATGACTTGCAAGCAGGAGACCGAGTGCTGTAAGGACTATAAGGGAACTAATCGGCCATATCAGGTCCCGGGGCCGCGGGGTGGACTCATGGTCGGTGAAGTCATCCCGGGTTCACTCCCCAACGAGGCAATATTTACCAAAGTATCCTTGAGCAAAAGACTTGACCTCTACCTGCTCCAGAGGCGGAACAAGACCTGGCTCACTCTGCATTCCACACAGGGAATTTCAAAGAAATGAAATGCCACAAAAAAGAAGCACACGCTAAAAAATATGATACCAATTACTTTCAATCTGAGGCATCGTATGAACTTATACAATGCGCTACCAGTGACGGATGGAAGAGAGCTGAAGTTAAAGAGTGTCTGGTGTGTAATTGGGCAATTATATGAGCTTTCAAAGCAGCAGGAAACGAAGCTAGGACCAACCTGGATCCTTCACCTCTGCATGGGGCCAAACTTCAGGAGCACCAGGCCATAACCACAAAATGGTTTCATACATTCTCATATATTTCACATATTTCAAAACACATCACAAATATATGGTGTCATTTTGAAAACCAGGATAATTTATAACGTATATGCCTCTGCCAACTAGACGTTTACTTCTACAAAATGCCATTGCTTCATTATTTTATACTCTTAGACATTTGTGTGAAATTGTTCTAATTGCCATATTCATTCTAAAAGCATGGCCAAACATGTTGACCGCCACATTATAACCTTGAGTCAAGGTAGACATTTGTGCAAAATCTTGAAGAAAGTCCCTCCAGGATGTTCCTGATATATCACGCTCAAGTCCACGGCCGGCATTCTAAAGCAGCCGGAGTCTCATTCATAACCCTCTTCACGCCGACCTTCTAAACCCTCTAAAAAAATGAAATACATTGTCAAACAACATTGAGTAGGAACATTTTGGGACTGTAACAATATTTCCTAATTGTGTTGATGAACATTTTTATTTGGCGAACAGGTTTATTTTAAACATATTTACTGCTAAACAGTAGGAGGAACATCATTTCTCGGACACAAGGAATACATTGTTGATAAATATAAAGTGAAGAAGCTGTTATGAAAAGCTGCGACTTTACAGGCTTGAATATTTTGTGCATGGCCAGTCTTCAACAGTGTTGTACCTACCCCTCTAACACATATGCATTCTGCCAGAGCACACAGAGAGCTCCAGGAGTGTATCTACACCACCCACCTTCCCTGTCAAAGTGCCCAGAGGCAAGGCATCTCAGATTATTGCTGACACGGAGCGAGCAGCAGAGGACAGGAGAACCGCGGTTGAAGAAATGTAGCATTAACAGACACTGATGTTGATTCAGAGGCTACCAGTGCAACCATCAGTAGCACTCGGGGCCGTGACAAGTGCAGGAGGCTTGTTTGGAGTGATGTGCCTTAGCTCCTCTTGAGTGGCACAATCAACCAAAAGACAAAAATGCATCTCATGTTTTCCGTGGAAAGGCGCACAACACACAACACACAACACACAACACACAACGCGTGCCTCTCATCTCCGTCTGCATTGTCCCGGCTTCAGCTCCTGCCGTCTCCCCTCATTTCATCCCCTTAAGCTCTCTTTCAGGCGGGTCACTTCGTGACTAACGCCCCACTCTCATTATCCAGAGTCCTGCTGTCTTCGTCTTCATCCTCTTCCTCTCTCGTCTCTCATTTCCACCCACTCTCTGTTATTGCTTTCTGCCGTTTTGTTGTTTCCATTTTCACTTTAGCTCTCACTTATTCTGCAGCTGACACACAAACTCAGACACACATACAGACCCTGAGTGATCACTGAGGAGTTTTGTTCCTACAAAGACAAAATCCATTAATTGAACATAGCGACAAAGAAATGGTGACTGGAATGGCTGTAAGTCTCTGTTTATCAAATATACCGAAAGCTTCTACGTCAGCTTTTACTATTTGGAGGATTTTACCGTTTGCTATTGAAAAGATTGAGATGAGTATTGAGCCTTGTAGAGCACACTGATACTATTCACAGAGATTCCTGTAACCAGCACGTCTCTTATTGACTAATATCTTTTGTATGAAGCAGCTGTACAATCTTCAATCTCAGATGTTTCTCCCAAACAGTACTTTATATGATGGTGGTAAAGCTGGAAATAGCTTTTGCACCACAACAAATTTGTCATCAAAACAAAGACTAATGGAATTAATTGTCAGCAGCTACCTAACAAAGAGAAACACCCATAACCCCCTGGCATTCGGTGGTAGAACACACTCTTAGAAATAAGGGTTCCGAACATGTTCTCCCAAAACCACTTGCCTCATCATCTCTGGCCCTTTGGGGTTCTAGATTTTGTTTAATCCCTTGGAATATAAAAAGGGTTCTCGGTAGAACCCCCTTGCTGTGTTCTAGATTAAACCTTTGAAATATAAAAAGGGTTCTCGGTAGAACCCCCTTGCTGTGTTCTAGACTAAACCTTTGAAATATAAAAAGGGTTCTCCATACAACACCCTAAGTGTGTTCTAGAGTTTTGTTGCTCTCCTGAAGGTTTCTTCACTTTTTCCGTGTTAAGTTTTTTTTCAGTTTTTTTGGGGAGTTTTTCCTGATCCAACGTGAGGTCAAAGGTCAGGGATGTCGTATGTGTACAGATTGTAAAGCCCTCTGAAGGGAGTTTGTAATTTGCGATTTTGGGCTATACAAAATAAACTGAATTGCATTGAATAGAGGAAACCATTGGAATATAAAATGGGTTCTTAGCACCCTTAGTAGGTGGAAAGGACCTCCGGAGAGGGGTAATGGCTGAAACCTTTCATAGATAGTTAGGAATAAACCCTTATTTTGGGGTTCTAGGTATAACAATAAAAAAGGGTTCCAGGTGTAACCTTTATAAATGGTTTGAAAAGGAAGTAAAAAGGGTTCTAATATGAGGAAAAGCCAAAGAACGACTATATTTAGCAACTTTATTTCTTAGATTGAAGCATTCAAACCTTTAAAGGAAATGTACACACAGGTGGCCTTGGTACAGTTATACGTTTTCGTATTGTGTTTTCCAGCAACTACTGGAGGATAGATGAGGTCATTTAATATCTCAAACACTGGTGAGTGACCCTAATCCTGTCTGGGGCCAGTATTTATCAAGCGTCTCCGAATCCCTCTTCGTCATGCTGTAAGTTAGAATAAAACACTCCTCAAGTAGGACTGAGAATACTGCTGGGTGACGTCAGTCTTACTACAAAGTCATTGAAAATATTTTAAGTTACTTGTGCAAAAAACAAACAAACTTATTTTACAATGAAATACATTTAGCTTATATGTAAAGCCCTCTGAGGCAAATTAGTGATTTGGGGCTACACAAAATAAATTGAATTGAATTAAATGAATGTTGGTTAGTAAATATAATTTGACACAACTGCTGACCTAATCCTATTAGCCCTGTCCAACTACATTGTAATTAAAATAAATACAAAATGAATATAAGATATAGATAAAGATATGAGTCCCAATAGAAAATGTAATCTGTTTCGATTAAGTTGAGACTTTGGTCAAAGTTAACCAGGTGACATCCAGCCAGGGGACCATGATTATGTTCAATTAAGTTTGAGTCCACTTTCACTGAGAAACAATATTGTGGACGTCGTCTTTTTGAGGTGCATAAGCGTGATTCATTGATTCATAACTACCAAAGTAGGTTCTGGAAAAAATCATCACTTCTACATGGCCGCGTTGTTCCTTTTACAAAAATAGTGTAATCTTGTGAAAATATATTTTTTTTCTTCGGTTTCCAAGGAGGGATCACATTCTCTCCTCTGCATCCGGGACATGTTGGTCTAGAAAGCCAGTGACAGTATCTTTTAATTAGATCGTTGTCATCAAGCCTTCTTACAGAACCTCTGTTCATATAATCTCTCTGCTTGAACGTCATCTCTTGGTGACTCGTAACAGGTTAGGACTCCACTGGAGCTCTCCTAAATATCAGTAGAGAAAGAAGTGATTTCATATCGAATTTTTGGCCAGTTAGGCATGAGGTAACAGTTAGAAGTGAGGTAATCAATGTGACCTGCATGCATCTGCAGAATCACACAGTGTAGACCCAAATATATTTGGTTTAGAAGTTTGGTTTAGCTGCATCATAACTGCACCTGTCATTAATGTTCTTGGAGGAAACAGATCTATGGACTGAACTCTTCTTTAAAACAGAACATGATATTGCATAAAGACTCCAAGGTGGCCCAGGCAGGAGTTGAGGGGAAAACTAGAGCGAAGATGAGAGCCAACGGAGCTGTGCTGCAAGTGGAATCTCAGTTCTGATGGTAGCGCTAACTCGGAGAAGGGCCGGTCTGATAACCTTCACGACTCCCCAGTATGACAAGGCCACCGGTGGAGTAGGAGAGGTCCAGCAGAGCAATCAGTGAGGCAGCAGGGATCCTGGACAAGGTGGCTATCAACCAAAGTCACATGGACGGATCTCTGGCAGGCCGAATGAAGTATATCAAGGTCCTGGTCAAGGCAGTAAACAATGTCCTGCCCAGTGGAATCTCCGGTTGGCACACAATGCTCTGACAAGGGGACGTCCTGAGAGGCTCTAGTTCAGGGCCGGGGGACACTGTGTCATGACCGGGTTCTAAAATAATTTGCAGAAGCCTGAGAGCAGCATGAGAATCAGCCGACAAGATGCCCCACCGCCTTGAGAATCCCCTCTCTGAAGGCAGCTACCAATAATCACAGCAGCCAGGAACCCCTCAGGAATCCTGGCTGCTGTGCAGGCCTGGCATCTTTCTGTGGACCTGGGTGGACTTGGCATCACTGGATTGGAGAGGAGCAGAGCCATTAAGAACATCTCAAGAGGCAGTGTAGAAAGCCTTGAGATGGCTCTGGTGCCATCTGAACACTGGTCATGGTCTGATCACCACAGCCGGGTCGTTGGGCGAGGGTGTCTGATGTGTTCAGGAACATCGAAGACATGTATTTTTATCAATCCTCTGCAGGTAAATAAATACCATGGATTTGAGAATGAATCAGGGTTACGCCATTTGTGGCGCTAACACTGTCCTAAGGGTAGCATTACAAAACAAATACCATGAGGACATTCATACCTCAAACAATGAAAATGCATTGATTCGTTTTTTTATGCGCCAAACTGTTGGTCAAGAAAGTGTTATAGTCAAAAGATACATCTCTGCAGTGTCATACATGCATCACTACTACTTGACTGCTATTTAATATTTAATAGTATTTCAATGAGGGAGAGACCAGTTAGATAAAGAAAGGATGCATGTTTATTGTTAACAGATGATATGAAATGATGAAGTCTCAGAGTCTTTGGCGCTTGGACTCTACAGGGAGATTTGCAATTGAGGGCCGACTGCCCCGATCAGCAACCAGATAGATCCCCCCGTGGAGTCCAGACCTGGTGGTGATGATGAGCTGATAGAATGATGAGTTGATGAATCTGATGGATCCGTGGAGACTGGGCGGAGATGGGGAGGTGGAGGGGTGCGTAACAGCAGCATGAAAGAACTGAAGGTAGAGAGACTGTCATATTTAAACGAGACAGCAGCAAGATGATTGGCTAACCGTGTGATGGTTTCCGTGTGCTTATTAGATAGAGGGGACCAGCTGATCTGCGCAGCTGGTGTCATGATTGACGGTCCCGAACGATGACAGCGAGTAAACAATGAGTGAGCATGTGTCAGAAATGATTGGCAGACGTATGAGGAATAAATGGCAGGCTGAGGGGTATGGTCTTCCTGACTGAACTTACGCAATAGCTTCACTTCTAACTTTGAAAGATTCTTCTCACAAACTATATGCACTAGTTAGGTCCCCTGCCTGGCCCACCTCAATAATCTGCTACCTATAGTACCAGGGCTTCTATGAAACACATCATTCATGATCTAACTCTGACAGACATATGGGGAATTTTAAATCTGGGATTTCTGAAATTGCTCTGCTTTGTCAAATATATATTCTATCAGCAGCTCCATCCTAAAAATATCTGCATCACACATCCAAGGTGCATATTGGTTGATACGTATACATGTGCGTCAGGGCAATGCTTTTTCTGTGTTTTATATTGTGTGCGTTTAATATCGATCTGTTAACAGTGACTATCAACCCCGTCACCGTCTTTTAACAAGAACCAGAGTGGTTTTAGAGGGAAACATTTTTAGTTTGCTGCAAAAAGCTCAGAAGCCTCAGGCTGCTGACAATATCTACATGGCAGAATAAGTATAATGGGTTCCTGAGTGATTTGGAAAAAGCTGCCAGAGAGAGACAGCCCTTTGTGTGCGGTTGTTTGTCTATCAATTAGAGAGTCGATTAAATAAATGTGTTTGGGCTCCATCTCGCTGCTGGCAAAGAACAGAGCTGTCTAGAGACACACCTACAGGACGTTCCCAGCCCAAATCACTTTCAACACATTCCTGCTCAATGAGCACCATTGCACAGAGATATTGGGTTCTGTTTGGGCACTCAGACATCCAACAGCCAAACCCCATACTGACCTTTGTTCCATCACATGGGGAGCAGGGCTCAAAGCCGTGTCTGCTGCAGCGTAGACACTGTGGCAGGCACGTGTCTATGGTAGAGATGCAACCCAGGCAAATATAAAATAAACTGTTTGAATTGAATTTGTAGCAAAGAGCACATCAACTAATTACTTTTAACTGATACTAGTTGGAAAAGCTATTGTGTGGGGCATAATCTGCTTTCTTTAGCCCGATCG
This sequence comes from Cyclopterus lumpus, assembly GCF_009769545.1. Taxonomy (NCBI): domain Eukaryota; kingdom Metazoa; phylum Chordata; class Actinopteri; order Perciformes; family Cyclopteridae; genus Cyclopterus; species Cyclopterus lumpus. The sequence goes on along the minus strand of NC_046969.1, from coordinate 4,184,063 downwards.
CTTTCTACTTGTTTTTGCATCTGTATCACGGGACACAGCACTGGTTTGTGTTTGCCGCTCTGATGCTCTGAGCTCAAAGGGGGCTGAACTGCTGTGGGAGCAGACACTGAAGCCCTGTTCCGACCTGGCACTACCCTGATCCGATCACAAGTGGACAGCTCCAAGTACGTCTGGCATTAGAATGGGTCTCCACGTGCGTCTGGAGTGAACACTTGTGACCGGATCTCCCTTCCCGCTCCAAATGCAAATAAAACAGCTGGCCAACATCAGGAGTTTTTGTTATTATAACAAGCAACTAGTTAAATTATCCCAGCAAACTTCACGGAGAACAATGAGATCAAAACAGAATCCTCATACAGTTTCAACCAAATATTCTCTGGTTTTACGGACTTAAAAACGGTACGCAGTGTTTCACATAATTAGACTCTATTTATGGTAGTAGCCGACTGGGGGGTGGGGGTGGGGGGGACCTCCAGTTCCTTCCGCCACTCTTGGATTCTAGCTCCTTCACCGAGAGGAGAATCTCTCTGTTGCAACTCCAGCGCACTGAGGTTGCTTCTCCTTTTTAGTATTTTACAGCGAGTGGCAACCAGCGTTAAGCGGCTTTACCTAGATTATGAGCTACTTGGAAGCTCTTAAGGAAACCCATTGACAGACCCACTTGTGAAAACATAGAAGAGCGTTGACCTATGTGATGAACCCTGAACAGTCCATCTTAATCCCTGACCAGGAGGCACACTTTTTATTTTTCCGTGTGCGGAAATCTGGTATTATCACAAAGATGAAGAAAGAACACATTAAACATGAGTTGTACAGGTAAGAGACACAAGGAACTACAGGCGCATGACAATGCCAAGTGAATATAAATTGTGCCTAACCAAACCTTAACCACAGCAGATCATACCTTTATATCACCATCATCATTATTATATCAGGCAGTCAAAATAAAGTGCCGCCAGATTAGAAAGGCGTGTGCTGGCGTGTGTTTCTTTCAACGAGAACACTCGTAACCATGACGATGAAGGTTTGTTATTTGCGACAGCTGAGACTCTGGAAACAATTATGTCCCACTGATAGAAGTCCAAGACCAGAACATGTTGATGTGGTTCACTTGGAAGGGCAATGTGAGACAACATATTTAGTCAATTAGTTTGGAGGATATCGCAGCTGTTCTGAATCCTGCTGTTGCAGAGCTGCATGGAGACTTTCTATAACACTCTCTTTCTAGCACTGATGCTGAATACATGTCTGGAAACAACCAGTTGAAGTAGATGGCAGGAAAAACTGTCACCGACAAAGACACACGCACAGGTTCCGTTCCTCCAGTCTGTGCACTTTGAATGTCTGGAGCAGAACAGGCCATTGCATTGTGACTTTTAATTACATTTTTCAATTAAAATCAATGCTTCCAAAGATGCCACTCACTTCAGACCTACTGGGACGGCAATGCATCAGCTAAGGACAAGATTCAAAGTGGTGCTTTTGTGGGATTCTTTGTGGAGACACTCAGTTTTACGGATCTGTTGACTGATCGATTAGTTGATAGTCGAAAGATCTGTAAAAAAAAAAAATTGTTTGAGCGTTTTCTTTGGTCAAGGATAAACAATACAGTACAATTCCAAGTACTGTCTGTCCACCCTCCTATTGGTACTGTACTATTGATTCCAGGGGCCTGAGGAAAGGTTTATGTGGTGGGAACAGGTCACAGCCCTCACTAGAACTCACCCACAACAGCTATCAAACCATGTGCCTTTAACACTGACCCCCTCCAACTGAATAGAGTTAACCTAAATGGTTCCAACTGAAAACAAACAGGCACATGGGAATGAATCAATAAGACTGTACACTGTGCTGTCTGTGCACAGGATGACCAGCTCTAATGTGAGGGCAAAACGGGGTCACGAGAACAAGAACAGCCCTTCAGGTGCCAGGGAGGTGAGGACAGGGGGCCGTGTGGAGCATTAGTGAGGCAGGCCTTACCCTCCAAGACAGTGAGCTTGGCGCTGGTGTTGATCTCTCCCACACTGTTGGTGGCTGTGCATTCGTAGATGGCTTCGTCGCGGTGGGTCCTCAAAGGCTGGATACGGAGCACCGAGCCCGAGCCGTCATCGAACTCTATCACCTGGCCAGACGACAGCAGAGGAGGGTTACAGTCATCACTTGTGACATTTTTATTCAAACGCATGCCTGCTGAGCCAATCTGTGGCAGGCCTAAAGAACACAACCGGGTTGGACTTACGAGGAAGCTTTCCCATTTTCTCCAAGAACAAAAGAGTTTCAAGGTAGATATTTACAAATTCAGATCAAGTCCGGAACAGTTTCCTGATTTAACCCTTTAACAGCCAGCAAGTCCCCTACGAGAGCAGCCCACCAGAATGAAAACAGCCTTTGTGATGAATTTCTACATTCCTTAAATCATGATATTGATAAGCTGCTAAAGGTAGCGAGGCAAAATATTTTTTAAAGGAACAGTTTGAACACTTAGGTAAATACTTCTTCTAAATACTTTGGCAGGTGAGATGAGAAGATGGATATCAATCTCAAGTCTGTGTTTTAATCGTCACCAACTCAACAGAATATTTCAAGGATTTTACTTAAACCCATACTCGCGAACCATGTTCAGTGACGGGCCGTGGGCCTTACTCAGAAAGGCTGTACTCAAAGACGAGTGTGAAATGTAAAGGATAAACAGTCGAGATGAAAAATAAATCTTTGTCTCTTAGCTAATTTATTGGGAAGAGCTCCACGATACTTTGAATGGAAAGTGCCCATTTATCGTAGAACATGATGAGTAAGCCACACGAAAATGATTGTCTTGTCAAAGATTATGAAATCGTATCATGATACACATGCTCGTGGAACAGAGGCTAACTAAGCGCAATTCATTCTTGCATGTACAGACATTTTAGAGGGATTGGTTGTAGGTCAATATTGGTAATATGTTCATATCTCGATTAAGACATATCACGATATAGCATGTTTTTGTATACTCCAATGTGAATTAATTGTTGAATGGACTTGTGCTTTTCTAGTTATCCAACCACTCAAACACTAGATGTCATTCACCCATTCATTCTGATGGCGAGGTGCCCCCTGCCCATCAGGACTAACGGACCATTCACACTACACAGTGTGGCACTTTGGGTCTACACATCAACATGGATGGGAGGAGCCGAGATTTAGCCATGAGTTACATCCTCAATAAATGAAAAGTTCTGAGTATGTTCTCATTTAATTGATACCTTTAGTGTAAAATAATCAGATTTTTGGAGAAAAAAATCTGTATGGGCTTATTGTTATGGATGCACAAATTCATCAAGATACGATTTAGGATTCCATTAAAAGACGATAAATACCTTCCAGCTTTAGATGGAAGGTGTATTTCTCAACTTTTAGTCCGGCTAGTTGTTCCCCTGCTTCCAGTATTTATGCTAAGCTAGGCTAACCACGCCCTGACTCCTTTGTAATTTGTAATTGCACAGCGATGGTTCTGGGATTATTAGAAATATTGAATAAACCACAATATTAAATTGTTCTTAAATAAATGTACTACTCTTATCTCGCTATATAAAGTGAACCACAGATTATGTTCCTAGGGTTGCCAATTTGCATTAATAAATGTTAATACAATGGTCAGATGAGCATGTTAACCACTGAACTTTAGATATGTTTGAAGGAGTATCATTTTTTTAACTTTGGGCAGAGCCATGCTAGCCGCTTTCCGCCTTTATGCTAAGCTAGGCTAACCGTGTCGTGACACTTGCTCTACTTTTGGAAAGAAAGCAGAAAAGCATATTTTCCAAATGTATTGTACTCGAATGACTTTATCGATGCACATGTTCATATTTATGTACCTTTTCAGCAGTCCGTGAAGGGTTCTACATAATGCACTGGCATCCATGTTGCCACTAATGAAGAGCTTTTGTGCAATGATACTGTATATCATTTAATAATTGTAAAACCAATACATTGATCTTATCGACCACAGTGTACACATACAGTAGTGGAATCAATTTGGACTGCCAGTTTCTTGCAATCCTCTTTCTAGCGATGTTACTACATTTAGAACATTTGTTTTAGAAAAGAGATCCCATTACAGTGCTCTGCACTGACTCCCTGTAAAATCAAGAATCACATTACCACTACTTGTGGTTCCTAGAGTCCTAAAAAGTAGGATGGGAGCCAGAGCCTTCAGTTATCAAGCTCCTCTTTTATGGAACCAGCTTCCACTTTCAGTCCGGGAGGCAGACAGTCACCTCATTTAAGAATAGACTTAAGACTTTCCTGTTTGATAGTGCTTATAGTTAGGGCTGAATCAGGTTTGCCCTGGTCGAGCCCCTTGATATGCTGCTATAGGCTTATAGGCTGCTGGGGGACGTTTTAGGATACACTGAGCTCCTATCTCTTCTTCTCTCTCTCCTTATGAGATATCCTGACTAGGTATGTATCGTTTTTGGTTTTTTTCGATACCGGTGCTAAACCGATACTTCTTTTTTTTGAAACACAAAACGACGATTGACGTTTTTAAAGAAAGGCTTTTTTTATTTATTGCCAAGGCACATTTTTTTCTTCAACCTGAACAATATATTAACTGTTTAAAAGTATACTATAAATATAAATAATACAAAATTCATGGCATCACACTACAGCTTCAAACTTTTTAACTTCAACCTATGAACAATCACAACAGTTTACAGTATACTTAAATAAAGATAAAGAAATACAAAACACACACACACACTCTGTAAACTTCAGCAATTCTTTTGCAGAAATATGAGCATATTTGGCTTCTCTGCCAAAATACGACACCTCTCCTGACTGATTGCATGTCCTGCACAGGAGAAAACCCTCTCAGATGGTGTTGATGAGGCCTGTACACACAAGTATGTGTCTGAAAGTGCAGACAATACGCTTCATCCACCACCAGGCTGCAGGGTCTGGTCCTCATGGGTATTGAAGGCAGACTTTTGTAGATTTCAATCTCTTTCTGGACCTGTTCAGTGATGGAGAGGGCACTACCTTTAGTGGTTGTTGCCTGAAGAAGCTCTCGGTCCTCATCCTTGAACAGCTTCTCTAGGGCTGACTTCTTGGCACGAAAAATACATAGAAGTAGTGTTTAGACAAACATGCTTCAAAAGAAATGCATATATATATTTCTTCGTCTTTTTGACGAATTGTATTAATGGAACAGATCTTATACAAATATTGTTTTCACTCTTTTTTTAAAACCTGAACCATGGAGATACCACAGTGGAAAAAGAATGCAGTCCCGTGATCACACATTTGGTCACAGACCTGTGGAGTTCCTCCACCTTGTCTTTTGTTAAATGAATCTTCTTTACCAAGGTGAATGTGGTCACTGTTGAAGCTGGAGAGCCACAAATATAAACATAAATAATGTTAAATATGTACACGCAACAGAAGCATCACTGCACATGCCATCGCTAGTTTCATTAACATTACACTGACTTGCAGGTAGCCGTTTGCTAGTAGCTAGCTAGCTTAAACATGGTTATAATGCCTAATTTATCATTTGTTGTTATTAGGCTTACTTTTATAAATGCAAGACGTTACGGTACTAACCTGAGTTAAGTCTGCTGTTGTCATCATCGGTTTTCACATTTTCAGGGGGACCGGTCTCCCCATTGCCGGTGTCAGGGAGCTCCCAGACTGCCTGCTGATGTGCTCGGCACGGGCTTACGCTTGAACACGGTGCATGCCTCTGCTTTCAAGTGGATGTTGTGTGTTCCAGATGTTTCATTACATATTACGTGTTCCCCCCTTTACATGCAATTATTGTGTTGCATTTTGCGAAATATAGCTACACTTTTGACCGTTTATCTTTCGGCATTTTCTCCCTTAAAAGATTGATGGCTAGCTATGTTGAACGATAGGCTATCGTTACCTGCTGCCAGGGCGGAGTCATCAGAGGAGTATAAAAAAAGTATTTCAATCGACTCAAGCACCGAAAGGAAGATCCGAAATCTGCGTTGTGTTTCGGTCCGGTAGGCACTGGTCGTTTGGGAAGCGGTTTTCGGTTTTCCTTGCCCCTGCTTCCTGCATCCAGTCCCTGGCCTGGATCTGGCCTCCTTCCCAATGGCCCTGCCTCCTTCTTTGTGCCTCCTGCCTAAAGGGCCTGGCTTCATTGGTCTGGCCCTTGAATTTACAGATGTAAGCTATTTGAATGAGTCCAATATATATGATGATGAACGAAACCAAGAAAATGACCCAAGTTGTAATTAACCCGAATTATTATAACCTCAGGACCTCGGAGCCACCGAAAGAGGATGTAAACAGTGATGAGCTTGAGTGGACAACAGGTATGTGAGGGGGCTTTAGGAATGTTGGGGGGTGAAGACTCACAGGTCAGGGCTCTGGACCTGACACCTCCGCCCTACTGTGGTGTGTGTAACCCAACAAGCCGACTGGCAGGAATCACATTCTTGCTCTAATGAAGTTGAGGAGCTGCACACTCTTCCTGCCTTGGTAGGGGGCCCACCTGCCCCACACACAGGGAAGCCATCGGTTTGAGCAACACTTACATAGGTTATTTGTGTCCAGGTCAGCTTGGGGGTTCTGGGAGAATGACCACCAGAACTTTCTTTTTAAATTGTGCAATTTGGTGCATTCTAGCCATTATTCTTATCCCTAGAAAAAGCACCATTGTTTTCATGAAAACTATAAAATAAATATGTTTACCTTTAGTTGGTATGCTATTCCCTTCCTTGTGTAACGTGTAACTGTATATTAGAATTTTTAAAAAACAGAACTCAAATATCTGTACTTTATCTTTATCAAATTATTAAGAATCTACAACCAGAATCTACATCTGCCAGGAACATAAAACACGTTTAAATTCTTGACATTTTCATATTAACAGAATAAGTGTACACTGATCTTTACTAACACAGCCCAGTGGTTAAAGGGTCACACTCCTGCTGGGGAATGAGGAAGCCACTGGCAACTTTGATAAACTATTTTCATTATGAAATAAGAAACATTTCAAATACTTGTGTAAACTGTACAAACACACCTCTGTACGAAATACAGATATAGGCTATAAAACAAAAAAACGTCTCTTGAACTGTAAAATTTAAAATACTAAATAAATAGAATGATATCTAAAAAACTTTAAGTTTAATTACTATTTCATGTTTAATTACTATTTCATGTTTAGTTACTATTTCATGCACTTTGTGCTATCTTTTAATAATGTTCTATGTGTCGATCTTCCTTTTACTTTTCATTTATGGAAAGCACACTGCATTGCCTGAAAATGCCAATTGCTTCCGTTGTATACATTACATGTCATTTAGCTGACACTTTTATCCAAAGCGACTTACAATAAGTGCATTAAACCATGAGTAAAAACTCAGAACAAGAATCGAGAAAGTACAATTTCTTCAATAAAGTTAAACTACAAAGTGCTATCAGTAAGAGACATTTAAGTGCTACTAAAGCGTTTTTAGTTTGTGACGGAAGGTGTCAGCTGTCCTGATGTCAATGGGGAGCTTATTCCACCATTGAGGAGCCAGCACAGCAAACAGTTGTGACTTAGTTGAGTGTTTAGCTCAAAGTGACGGAGCCACAAGCCGATTGGCAGAAGCTGAGCAAAGTGAACGAGCTGGGGTGACAATAGTGTTTTTGCGTCTAAAGACTGCTTGAAAGTAGTGGATATAAGGAGTTGTATAATGAGTGGATATAAGGAGTTGTATACGTATTGGATATAAGGAGTTGTATACGTATTGGATATAAGGAGTTGTATAAGGATGCATATAAGGGGTTGTATAAGTAGTGGATATAAGGAGTTGTATAAGGAGTGGATATAAGGAGTTGTATACGTATTGGATATAAGGAGTTCTATAAGGAGTGGATATAAGGAGTTGTATAAGGAGTGGATATAAGGAGTTGTATAAGGAGTGGATATAAGGAGTTGTATAAGGAGTGGATATAAGGAGTTGTATAAGTAGTGGACATAAGGAGTTGTATAAGTAGTGGATATAAGGAGTTCTATAAGTAGTGGATATAAGGAGTTCTATAAATATTGGATATTAGGAGTTGTATAAGGAGTGGATATAAGGAGTTGTATAAGTAGTGGACATAAGGAGTTGTATAAGTAGTGGATATAAGGAGTTCTATAAGTAGTGGATATAAGGAGTTGTATACGTATTGGATATAAGGAGTTGTATAAGGAGTGGATATAAGGAGTTGTATACGTATTGGATATAAGGAGTTGTATAAGGAGTGGATATAAGGAGTTGTATAAGGAGTGGATATAAGGAGTTGTATAAGTAGTGGACATAAGGAGTTGTATAAGTAGTGGATATAAGGAGTTCTATAAGTAGTGGATATAAGGAGTTGTATACGTATTGGATATAAGGAGTTCTATAAGGAGTGGATATAAGGAGTTGTATACGTATTGGATATAAGGAGTTCTATAAGGAGTGGATATAAGGAGTTGTATAAGGAGTGGATATAAGGAGTTGTATAAGGAGTGGATATAAGGAGTTGTATAAGTAGTGGACATAAGGAGTTGTAGAAGTAGTGGATATAAGGAGTTCTATAAGGAGTGGATATAAGGAGTTGTATAAGGAGTGGATATAAGGAGTTGTATAAGGAGTGGATATAAGGAGTTGTATACGTATTGGATATAAGGAGTTGTATAAGTAGTGGACATAAGGAGTTGTATAAGTAGTGGATATAAGGAGTTCTATAAGTAGTGGATATAAGGAGTTGTATAAGTATTGGATATAAGGAGTTCTATAAGGAGTGGATATAAGGAGTTGTATGAGGAGTGGATATAAGGAGTTGTATAAGGAGTGGATATAAGGAGTTGTAGAAGTAGTGGACATAAGGAGTTGTAGAAGTAGTGGATATAAGGAGTTCTATAAGTAGTGGATATAAGGAGTTCTATAAATATTGGATATTAGGAGTTGTATAAGGAGTGGATATAAGGAGTTGTATAAGTAGTGGACATAAGGAGTTGTATAAGTAGTGGATATAAGGAGTTCTATAAGTAGTGGATATAAGGAGTTGTATATGTATTGGATATAAGGAGTTGTATAAGGAGTGGATATAAGGAGTTGTATAAGGAGTGGACATAAGGAGTTGTATAAGTAGTGGATATAAGGAGTTCTATAAGTAGTGGATATAAGGAGTTCTATAAATATTGGATATTAGGAGTTGTATAAGTAGTGGATATAAGGAGTTCTATAAGTATTGGATATAAGGAGTTATATAAGGAGTGCATATAAGGGGTTGTATAAGTAGTGGACATAAGGAGTTGTATAAGGAGTGGATATAAGGAGTTGTATAAGGAGTGGATATAAGGAGTAAATAAGTAAATAAGTACTTGTGGTTACATCAAGCCTGTCTCCTGAGTTCTAAGAGGATTACAGGTTGGTCTTCTTGGATGGACACAGATGGTTTAAACGGTTTGCTTTATGTCATCTTTGACCACCGATTGTCCTTCATTTAAGATGCTTTTTCTATTGTATCAATGAAAACGTTTGATTTTACTGAATCACATTGATGGAGAGCTGCGCACACACACACACACACACACGCACACACACACACACACACACACACACACAGACACATCAGTTTGAGTAATGCTGAGCAGACAGGTGGAAGATAATTCCTATTAATCACAATGACATGAACCAAATGTCTCCGTCTACGTGGGACTCATGTGGAGTCACTTCACTTGAAGTCATTGGGTTGGCTGGCAGCTAATGAGCCATCCTGCTGCTCCGGAGTCCTGCAGGAAGGCTCACACGGTCCTGTTACACAAGCAGTAACTGTGTGCGGCAATGCAGCTGCGTGTGTGGGAAGACTAGATTCTGGGAAGCTTCCCACAAAGATTCTGCATTTTTTCATGTATAAGAGACTTTGGAAAGAGCTTGAGAAGTCCTGCACCAATGCATTTGTATTATAGAGAAATAGTAGCAGGTAATCAATGACTTGAAATAGTCTTTGCACAATTTTTTTGTCAAACCACATTAGGCAGCTGCAGACAAAAACGATTATTCTAGTTAGCTGTAGACTTGAAACATTGTGAAACAGTTATGTTCACAGTGTGCTTAAGGGTTGGTCATTCCATGATGTACTTCCTGAAAGCCATGCTTTCCAGGAGCAGACTCACATCTCTATGCTCAGAGAATGGACAACACAGGAGACCTTTTACATTACTCACCCCACAATAGTGGATATCCATTTTGACATTTGTTATTGGAAGGAAGCATCGAGGCCTTTCCAACACGTTCTTCTCTCACCTCGCCACATACTGTCAGGACCCTTGGAGACGCTTTCTAACATGCTGGGTAGCCCAGCGCATCAAACTGTGACGTAGACACAGGCTTAACTTTGGGAATTCAAACGAGAACACTTGCTGAGGTTTACAATTACTAAGGTTTAGGGAAACCATCATGATCAGGCTTAAAATAAGTACGAACAATAAATAACTGAAGAAGTGCTAAACGCTAGTGACCGGGCTAAAAACAATAGTAACTCCAGCTAACAGCCAACTTTAGACTTCACACTTAAAGATCCAGACATCTGATGACTAAAATATTTTAATAGTTTAAAAAAATCAGGGTTTCCAGGTGTAGCGTAGAATTATGGCTTAAAAACTGGACAAAATATAAATTAATGACAGCTTCTGGTGGACAAATACATCATCCCTATTCTGAAAAGGAAAACTAGCTTAACCTCTGAACCGCAAAACCCGCCGTTGTCATAGAAAACAATGTTTTCTTGAAACAATCGCCAAAACTACAATGTTTATCCTAGTCTATAAAAAACATAATTATCGTTTTTTTCATCTTTCCTTGAACACATGACGAATGCCACTATCAGAACAAGCAACCAAAACTAAGCTTATAATGATGATATTTCACCAATAATATTTTATTCTACATGTCTCATTTAAAATATTTCTACAAATAACCCATTTGTTTTTAAACAGATCCTGTAAACAACAATAAACTCTGAGCTCCTCAGCGACACAATGAAGCCATAATGTCTGAGACCAACAAAAAACAAATCTGTGTTAACTTTTACAGAGCAAAAAGATGTTGAAAGTAGAGGATGTAAAAATAACACAGAGCCTCCATTTTCTTTACAACATTTGGAACACAGATCGTAAATAATCCATGATTACTGTTAGAAATTTGGTCTGAGGTAAGAGGTGTCATGGTCCTGAAATAAACTTACTATCACACACACACTACACACCACACCCACACACACACACTGGCTTCTCTTCCACTGTTTAACCTGCAGACACTGAACTATGTGCTCACTGTGATGCTGAGCCTCAGGTATTCTAATTAGAATACCGCGACTAGCTTGATTTGCATTCAGTGGTCTTCAAACCGCCGCTAAATGCTGCACAGGTTTCAGTGCAGAGGGGTAATGAGTAAATAGAGCCCCTCATCCTCGCTGCTGCTAAACACACACCCACCAGAGTAGATATGTTGACACACTGCAAGTATAAAAGAGAGCACACAACCTATCGTGCTCCGTCTCTCTTTGTCTTGGACACGGAGAGCTAATGAGCAGCGATGGCGTGAGATACGCTTTCACAGAGGGAACTTTGAGGGCCGGCTCCAGAGCTCGTACCTCAAAGCGCTGAGAGCTGACTTTCTTCCCCTTCTTCATCCAGGTGATGCGAGGTTTGGGCTCGCCCACCGCCTGGCACACGAACGACGCCACTCCTCCCGAAATCCCCGTCTGGTCATCGGGGGACTTGATGAAGCCGGGCATGCCTGAGGGAGGGGGAAGAGAGGAAGTGGTCAGATGGAGAGGCCGGACAGAGAAGCAGCTCCAGGCAAGCTACAGGATTGTTTTTTTCTTGGTTTTTACATCTGCTGTGGGTCCTGCAATAACAACATGCTCATACAAAAAGCTGCCTCACGTCTGGAGCCAGAGCTGGTCAGACCAAATAAAAACAGCCGATTATCAACTCATAATAAGATGCACATAAATCAACATACATTGACTGAAAGTGTGCACTGAACCCATTCGGTACATCACCAAGCTTGGAAAATAAAGTGTTGTGCATGGATAACACTATAAAAGAAGTGGACGTAGTTGTCATGACGTCACCCGTTGGTCTGTGGACT